>NW_015114229.1:84546-152366 GCF_001443285.1 Poecilia latipinna | reverse complement strand
TTTCCTAAATAAGACCTTTGCAGAAATATTCAGCGTACTGACGAGACAAAAGTGTTAGTAACAGGATGCATATGTTTCAAAAACTAACAGAGTTCCAGATAAAAAACATTATGGGTATTACGCTGGTCAACTGATTCTGGTCTAGTTAACCACAACCTGGACAACTTGCAGTAATTGATGAAACCATAAATTTATTTCTTATCAAAAAATCCTGTAGTTGAACTTCTGGATGTCATTTTTTTAAGCTCAAACCTTCTTAGGTAATGCAGCAGGATGAAGATCAGAAGCATATTAAATGGGAAAAAAAACTGTCTAGAGGGGCCTAGTCAAAGTACACTCTAAGATTTTATGATAAAGGCTGAGGCATGACTTTGAACAGTCGTCTGTATGGCTGATTCTACCTAACTCCTCCATAGATATGTACAAAACTCATTGCCAATTATCACAAATGGTTGATGTCACCATTTGCCACCAAGGGTGACACACTAGTTGTCATATTTAGGCGTGATTACTTTTTGTATACGGCCAGGTTGTTTAGGTCACTTCATTTGAAAAAATGCTCTATTTACACTGATCATCATGAAATAATTAATGACAATACAAATAATTTCCGAGGCTCTGTGCTCCAGCATGTAAGGTTTAACTTTCCTATGAGACTTGAAACCAAATGCAGTTGGTTTCCTACTTTTCAGAAATCAGGAGAGTAAAAAAGGAATATAGGTGGGGAAAAAAAGCTGTAAATTGTTGGTATCATCAAAATTATGTTTTGTGACTTCGCCATATGATGCATAAAAATAAAATCCATGCAGCCATCTAGCATGCTAGCTGGTTTTATGGTTTGAATGAGCCACAAGCAAAAAAAAAAAAAAACCCTCCAATCAAATCTGTTTTGTTCCTTATAAATACAGTGAGAGCATATTGCATTCTGAATGTCACTCTTTGGCTGCATAGACATTATAAAAAATGTCATTTCCCTTCAAATACCAGAAGAACACAAAAGTTGAGAGAGAAAAGACAGAAAAATGTCACTCTTGCAGATTGGCTTTGTAAGAAACAAACACAAAACACAAACCATCACTAGCTCTTTACTTTCCCAAAGATTAACAGTGAAGCAGAGATTATTTTAGCAAAGGATGAAGCATGTTGTCCTTTTCTTGTTGGTATTTATTTTAATTTGAAAACCATAAAAAGTGCTGGAATATTGATGCTAATGTTTCTGAATGAAAGCAACATCCACACAGTCCATACAGTGTATGCATTCATGTAATGTCATGAATTATGCATTCATTTCTTTGTGTTATGACATAACTAATGGGCATCAATTATTAAAATGCTTTAGGAGCTGGGATGAGACTGACGGTTTTTAATTTTTTAGTTTGTTTACTGGAGATTCTTAATGTCTGAGTCGGAGTAAAAGTGACTGATATAATGTGGCTTAATCCATAAAACATGCAGGGCATTTTGAATCTTATTGGAAACAACGCCGCGGCCAGACTCATAAAACTTTGTTGAAAACAAATGGTAAAACATATAAAGAATCTGTGTAATTTCACTCTTATCTATTATTACTTAGATATTTGTCCTCCTACCGCGGAGTGCATTAATCAACATGGTAGATAAAAGGCTTATGTTTAGAGTATGGAGCTTTTTTTGAACTTATCGTCCTGCGTTCAACAATCCCTGAATCAATTATTCATTGTAGCGGGATTAGAAATTCAATTTATTAGTGTTTCCAATTTCTTTTTTTTTTGTTTTTTTTGTGAAGTTCAGGGATGAAACGTTCATGCAGCAAATGCAAGAAAACATTAGAGTGTTCTAGCTTTGTCTGTGTATTTTTTTTTCCCAGACAGGCATTATAGTTGGCCGCAGCAGGAGCCCTCAGCCAGGCATAACAAAGTTCATTTTAATAACACCACAGGTGGCAGGGAAGGCTTTAATCTTGGTCTCTGCTTCTTGTGTTTGAACCCTCATAATATTCTGCATGTGCTCCCCTCCTGATATGCCACTCAGTTATATGCTGCTACAAGTAAAATCACAGCAATCAGTTACAGTTTTTTTTTTTTTTTCGTTTTTTCTTTCCAGAGTCGGTCGAACATCTTACACCGACATAAACTTTGCTGAGCTTGTGTCTGAAATCTTATTTCTTTCTTCAGTCCCGTTTCTTCTGTTGTCATTTTATATGAAATAAAATATTATTTTATCAAATCTGTCAAATAAAAAAGAATCCAATTTCTTTTTCGCAGACAATCCCGTCTTTTATGCACTATTTGAACAGACTTTTCTGTGAAAGTATTAAGTCACAACGTTATTTGTGAAGGTGTTCATACCCACTAAACATTTCACTTTACAGCTAAAAACATTTAGTCTAATTTTATATGTTATGCTCACTTAATGCCCTTTCTCTGAAATGATATTTTCTTCCACAGAATCTCATTTACACTCTCAACACTTTGACATGATTCTGCCACCATAGAAGATCACAGGTTAGATGCTGCAACAGCATCTCTTAAGCTAATTGCCTTAACTTGTGCAAGTTAAGACTTGTGGTATTCATGGGAGTTAAGGACCACAGTCGTCTGTGATGAGCTAAAGACTGTAAATACTTGAGACTCTCTCTAAAAATGGTTTTGGGGATGCAGCCGATCAACGCCGATCAACTCTTGGACTGACTGCTTTGCCAATGCTCGCCAGTAGCTTTGTCAAGTAGCATTGCGCCTCCCACGTTGCATTTTTTCCACTGAAAATTTGATGTGCTCTATCAGAAACATCTGTGACTAGACGAAACGTCCAAGAAAGTTTGGAGCTACGTTCTACCGGTCCATTGTACGATTCATTGACCATCCATGTGTATCACTTATGGTTTTATTGTCACTGATGAAAGCATTTAAACAGCTCTCTGTGATGGTCACAGGGTTTCTCTGCCGCTGTGCCAGAGTTCCTCTGTTTGGAAATTATGAATCCCGCTGAACAACAGACATTTCAAATATAAATGCCCTCCTCATCTTTTATTTGAAGCGGATATAAAGACAACATGCACTTCCCTTTCATTTCACAATCATGTGTTTCCTTGTGTTGTTGATATTGGCTGGAGGAAGTCGGTGCATCTTTCAGTGGAGGTGTCCTCTCCTTTATGCCCTGACATTATTACCATTTAAATGCAAAGATATAAGTTTTTGTAGCTGTTTTGAAAGTTGATTATCAGATAACACCGCCTACTGCTCGTGTTTGTCGTTGCTAAGCAGGACATTATTTCTGTAAATGCATGACATTCTTGGTTCCAGAGTGAAGAAATGATGGTCATTTCCACACAATGAGAAAAAGAAACATTTTATTGATATGCACTCTGGTTATATAAGTTGGTAATAACAACCCTCTTGTCTAAAGAGTCAATGTGTTGAAATGTCTTTAAAAGAAATCTAGCTGCTGTCCATAATTCACTCTTTCTTTGTGTGTGTTTCAGCAAACCCCCTGCTCATGAACTCATCCATGCAGCCGGATCTCACAGTGTCCCGTACATATACCAGCCCCATATGTTTCCAGGACTCCATTGACAAGGAGTTAATGGCCGAGCACTCACTCCTCGACCCGCTGCCCGATCTGAAGGCGAAAGGTTAGAAAACTCGACCACTAGTAGGAGATTTATTCTCCTTTCTTTGAATACATTTTATTTTGTCTCTAAAGAAACTTTTCATCCAAAACAACCTGATTCTCCAGTCCGTGTTCTCCGATGTGTTAGTGCTAACATCAGTCTCTCCAGGAAGTTGCGACGTTGCAATCACCACTATTAATGCAAATTCAGTCATCATTCAGACTTGCAATCATTGCACCTTTTCCTTAATTCTGACCAGTCCCCTTAACGTTTTCTGTATTTCGCTCTTTTCTGATCAGTCACTGCAACTTGAGTGAATTTTAACCAATCCCATTAGCCCTCTTCTCAACTCAACTTCCTGTTTCACGATGTGTCTTGAAAGCCAAACAGATGCTAAACAGTAACATTTGCCTTTTTAATTTTTAATTTTTTTTTTTTTTTGCAGTAACCATTTTGAATCTTTCCGTCTTGTCAACTTGATCAATATGTATTTTTTCTTTTTGCACTTTGACAACTCTTTGTGACATCATTTTATTTGTATTAAGAGCTATTTCAAGAACGTACATGGAAATGTTATTTTCACTTTAAATATCAACTATGTTGAAATTGTCAAAGGTCTTTCTTGCAGAGGTTATGTGCAGCAATGTAAACTTTTTTGTCAACTACCAGGTTATGGCAAAAATAAAGTTTAAAAAACTTGCTACTTTTTGAAAAAGTAAGTAATTTTAGGCCGCAACAATCGCAAAAAAAAAAAAAAAAGTCGCATCATCCTAGAAACACTTTAATATGCTTTTAATGTATTTTACACTTGCATATAAAAAAAGCTTTATTTGACGACACGTGTTCAACAAAAAATGAGAAATTACATGTTTTTGTTTGTTTTTAATGACTCGTTTAGACGAGGCGTACTACGAGATTCATGGTCATACTTTATATTCTCCCTGCAGGGGATCTTCTGACGTTACTAAATTTCCCTTTTTTGCAAAATTCTGAAAAGAAACATTAAGATGAGTTGAGATTGAATAGGGAAATTATTGAAATCTTTGAAAGATGACGGCGTGCTCCTCTCAGGTAATCCCCGACTCTAAACACGAAGCAGTCTGAGCACAGACTGTTCTCATTTGCGGTTCCCTGTTGGTGGAACGAGCTGCCAAATTCTGTCAGTCTCTCTCTCTCCACCTTCAAGAAACATTTGCAGACGGATTCTTAATAAAACACTCACGCCTCCTTTTCTTACACCTTTAACAGTAACACTTCTACCTCACAGTCTTTTTTTTTTCTTCCATCTTTTAAATAGTTGAGCTTAACTGAACATAAAGGAGGTATGTTGCACCCTTTTTAACAAGTTCAAGCTAATTTCTTGAAGTTCTAAATATCTAAGAAAAGGAAGCACACTCTGTTTCAGCACCACAGCTTCTGTTCTTTACAAGGTTTTAAAATTGCTTAGATGTAACCTTGAGCATACCAAATCACACAGCCAATTCCACTCAATATCTTTGAAACAAAACAGTAAAAAAAAAACACTATGCTACGTGTGAAAAACTAACAACTTGTAGAAACTCCTTTAGCAGCAGTAAATTGGTGTGGCCATTTTCTGTAGGCTTTTATGTGGAATCTTTTGCAACATTGCTTCAGTTCTTTAGGTACTGCATGCAATTCTTTCTGCAAGGCTCTTAAGTTCAGATCAAGTTGAGATCTAGTACTTTGACTGGGCCGTTGGGTCACACTGATTCCACTTTTTTCGGTCGTGTTGTGGCAGAATTGCTTCTGTGTAGGAGATTGTGTCCCTAATGATGAACCAGCTGCGTACTTTTAGAATAACTTGGTGTACAGAGGAGTTTATGAGAGACTGAAGGTGCCCATGTTCAATAGTTAGTTTGTGTTGAAAAATGTGATTTGCTCTCCAGCAGTACAGTGCATTACAGGTTAGATTGACATCAATTATTTGTTTGCCTACCACAGATATGAACCGCAATATTACAGATGAGCCATATTTTGTAAAGCTGTTTTGATCCATAAGCAATAAGATTTTAAAAGCCAAGTCTGTGGAGTCTGATATGAACCTGGTTGGTTTTCTAAACATTTTACAGTCTGACCTTAGGAATCTATTTTATTGATGCTTCTGTAACTGTTCCTAATGTTCCTCGCTGCAGAATGACGGGCTTTTAATTGTTTGAAAACAGCCATGTGGCACTTTATATAGGGAGATACAATTGCTTTCATTAGTCTCTGAGCTGCTTCTGTTACCAGCTAAGCTCTCTACTCTGTTTTTCATCCTACAGGCTCATAACTTGTCTGTTTAGCCGTGTTTCTCTCCTGGATGAAACCAGTAAAAGAGAAGCTGCTGCTGTTAAGACGCTTTCAGAGTCACAGTCCGTTGTGACATTTCGCTCAGTAAAGCGTCCTGAAATGATATGTGTGGTGTAAACAAAATTGAATTCATCTGAATCACTTATGCCTTTGGTAAAACATATTGGCATTCTTCAGACCAAGATGCAGCCAACAGGTCTGGTTTTCCAGGGTAGACCTGACTGCTGATGTGTTAATCATGTGCTTTCAGCAGCAGCATGTTCCTGCTACTCTGCCTCTTACCTCCTATGAAAGCAGCAAAGCTGGACTTAAATTCTGACAGTTTCTTTCTTCTGGCCTAATATTATTTTCTGCAGACCTGAGGTCAGTTTAAATAATGTTAGGACCTAATAATAACCAGACCGCTTTTATGACGCCCTGAGATTTAAAAGCGCATAATTCTTCAATGACTGGCTTGCTATTTCCCGTGGCTGTTCCTTTGTCAGAAAACAGCATAACACAGAGCCACTTTACTGCTCTCTTTCTACCTGATCTCTTCTATTGAGACAATTTTTGAGGGCAGATTGAGCAGCGTGACTCCACTCTGTCTTTGTCTTATGTGGGATGTTACCCTTTTGACGTCGGTGTAAACAAGTAGACATAAATTGCACTCCGCAACAGCCGAGGCACATAATGACCGAACAAGAAAACATGCGGTACCTGGCCCGGGAGCTCACACATCAAAACCGCTGCCCAGAAAACTGGTATTAAAATACGTGACCTCCAATTTATTTCTCAAATACTTGCAATTTCATGACCCGCAGCAGCTCAGCCACAAGCATTTGGAAGTATCGGCTGGGCCAGGTTGAGAAACCTCGACTCTGCAGATAGAAATGCTTGACTGGTCACAAGTTGTGTACCACAAAAAAATAAAATAAAAATAACCCCAGTCACATATCAGTTTCATAAACCTTGGGTTTCACTGTCAGGCAATTTCTCTGTCTATAAAGACTTCTGACACAAGGGCTGACATTAGGGTCTTTTGTTTATATGGATCATTTATCTGCTCTCAGTCGAAGGTAGTAACTAGTTACTTTTACATGAGTAACCATTTCGGGGGAAAAAGTACATCTAGGAGTGATTTTATTACACCTTTTACTTAAGCAGCATTATTATGGAGGAATGCTGCTCCTACTTAAGTAATTAAAAACAAGTTTTAACTTTAGTCCTAAAAAATACCAGTTTGAGCATTATGCTGGATTTTTGTACAATGGCTCCCAGGTGCAAACAGCAGAATGTACTGCAAACAAGAAATTTTGCAATTAGAAAAAAATAGAAGCGAAAACCTAAAATCTACAAGACAAATGCAAACCAAATGCTGCAATCACAGATAAATACCCACACATAGCAAAAACAGAAAGTAAGAAAAGCTGCAAATAAAGCTTCACAAAAACAGAAGTTCTCCATGCCACTAGGGGGAGTCTGGAGTAGATACTATTATTTATGTATTTATTTTGTTGCTCTATAGTATTATAAAAGACTATGTCATTAAAAACACAAGTATAACACCTTTTCATCCTTTCTCCAACTTTCTCCTGGACATTGAGGAAATCAATCCTGAGGGCATAGTGATCGACTCCCCCTGCTGGTCTGGAGCTCTTCCGTTCAGTGGACCGAGTTTTAAATATATTTAAGTATATTTGGATTAGATGCTTAAAAAAATAATTTGAGCTTCCAAATAAAGATTCATTGACATTATTAAATAAACAGAATTGATATTGACCTCGTCGGTAACTTCAACGATGTCAAAAGGAAAGTACAAAACAAGACTAAGAACAAAACAGATGTGGATGTTTGATGAGTTGACAAAGTTTTTCCGTCTTGCAAAGTTCCTCGGAGCAACATCCTTTATCAGAAAACCACAACATGGCCGATCTTGAAAATCTGCCCTGTTTTTCTATGGATTTGTGCCACCAGCAACAACAGCGGCTGAGAAACCGAAGCAGCTGTCACACTCTTTTAAATCTCCAACCTTATGTTGACACACATAACATAGATGTGTTGCGTGTCTGTGAATGTTAAGAAATGAATTTTACTTTGCGAAACATCAAGGCCTGTCACATCCGTGGAGTGTGTGTGTGACATGCTTTTTACTTAGAGTCTGGTTAGTTTGGAAAGCTTTTCTTACCCAACAAATGCAAATTTAAAAAGCCCATTTGTTTGACGATCTGAAACGTATTAGTGTGACACAAGAGAGAAAAACAGCCACTGCTAAATGCTGAAACTTAGACGTGAAGGATGTAAAAATCACCTTTTACATAGAATCTGCAGTGTAAAGACTCTACTTTGCTGGTTCTCTGGATGCAAAGTGTTGCTCTTCCCTCAGGCTCGTTGTTTCAGCTGGAGGCAAAATCCTTGGCAGAGGCAGGCTGGCTGCTCTTTCAGGATTAGCTTTAGTGAGCAGTCAGAGGGCGAATCACTTTACTACGAGCGTGTCATAAATGTAAACAAAGCTGCTTACTGAGCGCCGCTCGCCTTTTGTTCGGGTTGAACAGCTGTACTGACGAGACGTCAGAGGTCATAAGTTTACAGAAAGCAAAATTTCAAAGCGTTCATTGTTTCCACAGGGGCGACAGAAAGGGCAGAGTACCACGTCATGTCCCACCCTCAGACATTTCCACGGGGTTTGGCTCCAGACTACAGAGGGGTTGCAGTAGGGACAACGCTGGGCAGGAGAGGCAAAAACCTTTTCACTCCGCGGGTCTTTCAGACGCTCAGCAGGCCTCTGCACAAAGCAACGGCGGTGTTTGGCCATGCTGGAGGCAGGCTGGTGGTGCCCAACACAGGTGAGCCAACTGTGAGGCAATTTGATCTGATGCGACCCTCCTGGGAGCGTGAACTCGGGTTTCTGTAGGTGAAGGTGAATGTGGCAGAAGATTAAAGTTTTGGTTTTGGTCATCTACAAAACCACCATCATTTTTCAATTTGCAAATTGAGGTTGGTTTTTATGTTGTAATCTAACACAAAACAGTGGATGACAGTAAAATGGAAGGAAAAGTATGTGTGGTTTTGTTTTTTGTTTTTCATGCATTAATTATGATCCTTTGTCAGGATTTTTTTCCAATTTTTTTTTTATTTTCTTAAGGCATAAAAAGAAGGAAGGAAAAAAAATGTAATTTTTTATTTATTTTATTTTTTGTTTTTAATTTTTTTAGGTGATCAATTGTAATTTTCTCCAAATACAAAGTTATTTGAAAAATACATCAGTAGTATTGTTCTTTAGGGGTTTTGTGATCAATATATATATATATATATATATATATATATTTTTTTTTTTTTTTACCTGTCAGGGTCGTCTGCAGTAGAAGGAGGGACCGGGTCGGTCGGCATGCTTTTGTGTCTGTCGGCCATATTGGATGTAACAAAAATAATTTCTTGCATTTGCAGCTGACGGCCAGTAATTGATGGTGTATTTTATGATGCATTAGTGTCCACTTCAGTGGTCTGTGTGCATTTATAACATAAAAATCCACAAGAAGCACAAGAAAATGACCACTATGCATGAAAGGGTTAATGTGAAAATGTTAAGTGGACCAATTTGCTGTCTAAAAACACAAGATGTGGAATTTTGATTGGAAAGCTGGAATAACATTCTGATGCATCAATATGCTACGGCTGAATGTATAGCATTCGTTTCCTGTTTAAAAACGACCATCCAACCCATTCTCAAGTCTTTCGTAGCTTCTAAAAGGGTTTCCTCCAGTACTTACTCTGTATTTAGCTCTATCCATATGAACGCTGACCAGCTTACATGTCCCAGCTGATAAAAAGCATCAGCTCAACAGGTATGGCGTATACTGGCCCATTCAATAAATTAGAATATAATTTAAAAGTCCTTTTATCACAAGAAACATGCCATTTAAAATTAGGACATTATACCAAATCAATAAAATAAACTATCTTTAAAAAACAAAAAAATGTGGGTCTAACAAAAAAGCATGTTTACTTCCTACTTAAAGGTTTTTACTTTTAAAATGTACTTTTAATCTGACAAATGAGACTTATTGGGACAAATACTCTAATTTATTGAATATGACCACTTTTCCTTCCACTCTTTTGTTTTCTTCCATAAAATCAAATAAAATACATTAAGGTACTTTTTTCTAACTGCAGCAGCCTTGTGCTGTATATAGAACATCTTTAGCTAAATATATATGAATTACTGCCCCTAATTCAGTACTTGAAAGCATATAATTAACACTATGAAGAAATGTGTGAACTTCTACTTAGTCGTGGCAAACATTCATCATTCTGTTCCTCCAGGAGCTTCATCCGCTCCCCAGACTGGTAGCAATTGGTTTACGATACCAAACAACGCTGCCGACGCTTTTGCGAGGACGCGTTTAAGAAAGATGCGGCGTGTAAGTGTGTCTGCTTGCGACAGAGGCAGTCTTGGCAGCGCTGGGTTTCACAAGGCCTCTGAGACTCTCTCCTGTCACCTCGTTCTGGGGCCGTCACCCCGCTGGCTGTCACCCTCGGTAAAGAGGCCTGACAGCTGAGCAGGTGTGTGCCACGTGTGTGCGCGGCCGGCTGCCTGCTGATCAGCTCTCGCGTGCCTTTTTTCTCTGCAGGTATCAGTCTGCTGGTGCCTCACGGGGGGATCGCGGAAGACACTACCTGGGAAATGTACATGAGCATCAACCAGGAGGACAGCAGGTGAGGGACTCTCACAGAGGCGGCGCCGTCTGCCTCTCAGGCTGCTTCCTTTTAATCTCTCAGCCCTTCCCCGTGCATATCTCATCCATCTTGCCGTGACACCGTCTCCTTGTCTCGTTGCCAAACAAGAGCCTGGAACATACAAAGGCGACGACACACTCGCTCTCTTAAGAAGCACACAAAGTGACACGCAATGTACATATTCTGGCTTACAGATGCACATGTCCCCTCTCAGCTTGCCGTCTTTTGTCATCTTGCCGACTCCACAGGGGGAGGATGTGATGTGTCATAAATACATTGGAAGCCGTAGACGTATTGCATTACTGCCCTAAGCAACTCTCTCAGCGGAGGAAAACACACTTCATGACTACGGTAGTCTGTTTTCTATTTGCAGACATAGCTGTGACAGTATCTCTTTCCATCTCGACTGGTAAGAGATGCGTGTGCTGCGAACTCTGCAGTGTGAAGGCGATAACTGGTGTTTGGTCAGATGGATGGAGATTGGGTATGATGCGCTGCAGAATGCAGATGCAGCAGGAGAATGTAAGATTTTCACCAAGTTGCGAGACAGGGAGAAAAGGCCACGATAAGTAAGACCTGGTGGAGAAAGATCACAAACACAGACGTCCACCATGTTAGGTACACCTGTTTAATTACCTGTTAACACAGATAAAAGATCAAGGAGGGAGTAGCTACCCAATATGTTAATGTATCGAGGTGTGGTGAAGACAACTTGCTAGAGTTTAAACAACGCATGTTATTTACAGTGGACCCCCTGATATTAGCTAACAGGTAAAAGCTAAGATCTACAAATACTTGATACCCCCTTTAATAGACCTAAAACTGCTTTTAGTAACAGCTTACACACCAAATATACCTTATATGTATTAATATTTACAGTACATTAATACTGTCTCTATTTATAGAGACGGTATTAATAAGCTAAAATCCACTATCTTCCTTATTTCTGCTTTTGGGGGGTACAGTCTATCAGTGCCTATAACTAAATAAATGCAGCTCCTGGATTGGCTGCCAGCCAGTAGCATCTCCAGTAGCATTGTGGTTAGGTGTTTCAGCGTCCCAAATTTCATTTTCTTTCAAAACTTTTAAGAGAAATCCAGAAATACTGAACCCCAAATAGGCGTGGATCAACTGTAAGAGATTACAAATGTGGTATGGCCGTGTCCTAAGATGTGCAGAGTACGGTCTTAAAATATTCAGTGAGTGTCAGTTGTGTGGTCAGAGAGAAGTAGGAAACTAGATTTCAGCTGATAGAAAGTCAACAGTAGTTCAAGTAACCACTTGTCACGCAGAATACCGTCTCTGAACGCACAACTTCTCAAACATTCAAGGACTCTGACTGAAGAAGAGGAAGAGCTACAATCTACACCTATTCGACAAATTTGGACAATGTCAGATTGGATTAACATCTTAAGAGTCTTGATTTCAGCTGAGATATTTAGACGGTACAATCAGAATTTGGTGTAAACGACATGAGGCACCACTTGGTGTTTATTAGTCCCCAAAAACATCCATAGAAGCACAGCCAAGTTTGCTCAAAAAGCTCTACGGATATGAACATTTTTGCAAGGCGCTGCGTCTGACACGTCTGATTGCTTGGCAACAGACCCTCAGAAGACATCTTACAAGCAGAAGTCAGCCTTATGACATGTTTCTGATTTAAAGCAGCCACTATCAAGATGTCAGCATGTCTGTGCGAACCGTTTCTCACAAGATGTTATCACACGGACATGAGTAGCTGCTTGTGCTTCTGAATGTGATTTGATTTCCAAAGCGAACCCAAATAGCAGTGGGCAGAGAAGTGACATTTGGCTCCATCTGAAATTCAGCCGTCATCTCGCTGCATTTCCACACACCCATTAGATGCCTGGGGTCACAGGGGAAAGGAAACGCATCCAAGGTCGAATAGATGCCGTGGCTCGGAGCACAGTTAGCAGGCTCGTTGCACACTTCTGTGCCTTAAGTCGCTCCCGTTCAGCCAAACTGTTGCCCTCCAAGCTGCTGCTTTGCTCTGATAAGCCTGATGCTGTTTACTTCTCTGGCTGTCATTTAAGTAGCTGCAGGATCCGTGCACCGCTGAGCTGTCAGTCACAGCCTATCTTCTGACAGCCGCACAGTCCAGGGGAGAAATTGGATCCTTTCTTCCCATTCAAACCTCGGTCATCTACATAAGACGTTGTTTTTCTTCTCAAAGAATAGGAATCGATCAGCTCCGGCTCAGTTTCAGGTGCTCAAAGGATCTTCCCCATGTCCTCCAGGCATCAAGAAGCTTTTTTTTTTTTTTTTTCCTTCTGCGTGTGAACTTTCTGAGCTCAGCAGGGGACACAAGGTTGCTGAAGGACGAAATCATGGCGTGTGGCAAAACGCGCCTAATATGATACGGCTCACAAAAGTGGATAAGTCGAGGGGGGCCTTTCTTGGTTGTGCACATAGAGAAAGTCTGTAGTGTCGAAACTTGGAATAAACCTGTCTCCGATTGGTTCCATTGGCTGAAGGTTGTTTTTAGCGAGTTTTACAAAGTTTCATTGCTAAAACTTTCCTTTTACAACCGAACCCTAAAGTATACCTTCAGATTTTCTCTTTGGCTTCCCAGTGCAACATAATGGCCACCTCCAACACACATAAAGAGAAGAACTAAAGAGAGTTGTATTTTTTTTTTTCGAATCACATGAATGAAAGAGTCGTGAATATTTAATAAGTCCCTAAGCACTGCATTTGTTTCCTCTATACTCACAGAGAAATATCTATCTGATTAGCGTCTCGTGCCTCCCCCTCCCTCCACCCCCCATGTTCTTCAGTTTATCAGCAAATTTGTCTCTTTGGGACTGTGGAGCTTTTGGCTGAAAATCTCCCTTCTGCTAATGAGGGCAGCTCCAATTGGGCAGCGGCAGCGAGTGATCGAAACGCAGCAAAGCTGTAAAAATAATCAATTAAAAGTGATTAAAAAACTTAGCAGAGCTGAGATTAGGCACAGGGGCATGATGGTGATTCTCTCCGGGGTTGTCACTACATCTTTTACTGCGCGCATTATCATAAGAGCCTTTGCTCATTTAAAAATATTGATTTCTCCAGATTGAATTCCCTTTTTTCACCTTGAGATGTTCCCAGACTGAGACCAGGCCACACGTTCTGAAAATGCCGAGTGCTTTACGAAGAGTTTCAAAGTGAGAAGCATTTATCGAAAATCTCCTCATCATGGTATAAAAATAGTTAAAGCAGAAGTTAAATCTTATCCCTGCTGTTAACCAGATTAGATTAAATGATTTATCTTAATCTGGCCACTACAGTACTTTACCTTTAAGTGAAAAGTATCAACTAAATTATGCCTTTCGTCATTACAGCTATAGTTTTTAATGTCATTTTCTGGGATTTTGAGTAAACGACCAGCTAACCAAAAACTAGTACATAATTGTGGGTGAAAGTAAAAGACTTTGACATTCTTACAAAGGAATATTCTTTGAACTAAACTATCCCATTGTAGCTTGGGTAATGGAAATGCAGGAAAGCCACAGTCAACTGTCTCTATTGGTTTTCATGACCAACTCACAAAATAGGAGACTTTTGTTTGAAATAGTTGCATTAAAGAGGGCAGAACAGAATTTGATTGTGCATTTAAAGAAATAGACTTCAGAGATTGGAAACATTAGATTATTAGATTTCTGCAACATTTCCTTATGTTTATGCAAATCTCAGCATAATTACTCAGCATTTTCTATAAGTCACTGTTTACATCATAAGTGTAGCTGGTATGAAAACTTTTTGTGAGACATTGTATTTGTATTTCATATTAAGGCACTATTAAAAGAGAAAATATTGATGTGAAATAATTAGTGTTAATATAAAACGGTCCAAAGCTTTTCATGGTTCGAATGGAAGCTGCACTCAATCTGTACCGTTTTTTTTTTATTAACTTGTTGTTTCCTGCATAAAACACACAGCGGTATCATACAGCAGACTTGTGTTCGGTATTAACATTTGACAAGTTAGTAATAAAATAAAGTGCTGTCAGCAGTTTTCACGGGGACTATTTGTTTGATAGAAAGGGCTGTCACACCACAGCTGTTCACATCCTGTTCTGTGGATTAAATCCAGACTCACAGAGACAGGAGAAGGATTTTTTTTTCTTTCTTTCTTTTTCTTTTTTTTCCCATTTGCCTCCATTGACAACTTGCCTGGTCCAATACAGACTGTGAGAAGTGTTCGCTTTAATTAAGGTCCCAATTCATAAGCCCATAAGCGCTGTAGCTTTATTTCAGAACATGATAGATAGCGTGTAAGGCATTGTCAGCAACACGTCTGACAAACTGCATCCTGCGAGGTTTTGTTTTATGCAGAAACGCAGCATGATGTTCATCTGCACACATGAGACCGTACTTAATCAGCAACTGAAATTGTAACCAACAATGACTGCAGTGATAGCTCTTTGTTCCCATAACCACAATCAGGGATGTTAAAGAATCATCTTTAATCTTTGTTCACAGACAGTCTGGCTAATTACCATAGTCTCAACAGCAGGTAACCTTGGTTTCCTCTGAGCTGGGGGCTGATTAGCACAGAAGTGCAGCTGTACGGACAAGGTGCCGCCTGACTGAAAGTGTGAAATTACATTTGGACTGCAATTCTTTTCATTTTCTACTGTTGATTGGTAACAGCATAATGAAAAACAAAGCTTCTCACAGCGCTCTGAGTCAGAAGAATAACGGTGGTTAAAAAGTCCGAACGCAAACATGTTATCTGGTCTACGGGTGACGTATGCAGGGCTGGAAAACTGCACAGCTGCCAGCAGAACTGAATCATTTTTATTCAGATATTCAGAAATATAATAAATTAGTGTTGAGACTTACTCACAAAAATCCTCCATCTGTTAAAAGTTGAATAGTTTTCATAACTCCTTCAGTTAGCATGTTTTAAAGAAGAGCACCCAGACATGGTGAAAGTTGCTGAAGGTGAATGCAAATGAGAGATTTAGTGTTGTATTAAGGCACTTGAATTTGAAAATGACAACAAGCATTGTCCATACGAGGGAATATGCATTGCTTCTTTTGTAACTTTCATTTGATTTTCAGTCACTGCTGATATACAGCTCTGGAAAAAATGAAGTCACTGACCACTGAACCCCACTGAAAACCTCCTGGTTATTCCTTCAAATATTGATTTCTGAATTCTTCCTGAGTTAAAACATTAGTATTGTTGTTTATAAATGAATATGAACTTGTTTGCTTTGCGTTATTTGAGGTTTGAAAGCACTGCATCTTTTTTGTTATTATTTTTGTTAATTTATTTTTTTTTTACAGAGATGCATATTTCTAAACAACATACTAATTTTTCCATGCATGTTTAAGGTTTTTTTCTTGTTTCCTATGTTTTGTCTTCTTGTGTTGGGTATGTAAACAACCATTTTAAGTGAATGTAAAGATAAAAATATGGAGTTTTTTGTGAAACATCAACTGTTGTCACAATATTGAGGTATGTTGATGCTTTCATGTTTTATAGATTGTGTGTGTTGACATCAGCAGTGTACAGTTTAGTCTGTTACTTATTTCTTTTGTCTCATTTTCTTTTCTTGTTT
The DNA here is from genome assembly GCF_001443285.1 of Poecilia latipinna. Taxonomy (NCBI): domain Eukaryota; kingdom Metazoa; phylum Chordata; class Actinopteri; order Cyprinodontiformes; family Poeciliidae; genus Poecilia; species Poecilia latipinna. The sequence goes on along the minus strand of NW_015114229.1, from coordinate 136,182 downwards.
TTTCAAATTTAATTGTAACGTGGACGTCCAATCAAAGTTAAATGTTTCATACACTTTCTATTAGTGATCGCAGTCATTAATAACTTCTGGTCAAATTAATCTAAAAGGTCAGGCTGTTGTCTGCTGCAGCCACTTAAAGCATTAGGTATTCTATGATGATTTAATCTTAATAGTACAGACAGAGCTTCTGCATAATGTAGTATGAGATTAAGTAATGTTTTAAATAAGATGTCTTGGGCAAAAAAAATAACTTGGGTCACTATTTTAGGAAGGTGACTTTATGTCCAGAAACTCCTTGGCAGGCTGACTGAGCTGTAGATCAGAATTGTGTTTGGTTCAATATCGGTTGTATAAAAGGGCGAGGCAGGAGTGTTGTCGATATTACTTAAGGCTGCACGTCTTCCTACAACTTAAAATGCAAGACAAATGGAGAACGGAGTGGTAGTGGTTTCAGAATAATTACTGAACACCGATATTAGTTTAAATGTGATGGATAAAACACATAAAATCACAACCTATAAGGGTGATACTTTGCGTTCGTCCCCGCTGGTGTATGATTTGACACACAGTCCACATTTGCGATGCATCTCTGCGCTCACGTTAGGGTCCGTTTGTGCCACAGTTATATTAATGATGCCGAGAAACACCCATGCTGCTGCAGCGACAACAGCACCAGCGTTGTGCCCTGCGTACGTGAGGTATCCAGCCAGGCCAGCTGCATGACTGATGGTGGTCCCATCGATTGCTCTCAGTCTTTAGGGCTTCCAGCCAAGTTTGGGCCCCTGGCCAAGAGCAGCTTGGCCCGGCTAATCTGTCACCAGGCTGGCCGGAGCAGCCTTCATAAGCTCCATCGACCCACAAAGCTTACACACTCCGGTCTAAAGCCTGTCCTCCCCACCCTCACTGTCCATTAGTCTTGGTGCTTTAATCTTCCTCTATCTGTGTGTCTGCACGTCAGCTAGTCAGAGATTGATTCATTATGGTTGTCCAGAGATTTGAGTTTACGGTGTTCATGTGTAAGTTTTACACTCCAAGTCCTAATTACACAGAGACCAGTAGGTAAAGATGTACAGTGCCTCATGAAAGCGTTCAGCTACGCTGTTTCACATTTCGTCGTGTTACAACCTTAAACATTTTTATGTATTTTATTGGGACGTTACGTTAGAGGACGTTAGAGGCCAAAGGGAGGAAACTGACACCCAGTTTACAAAACTGCGTACAAAGTCAATAGTCAACACTTTGTTGGTAGAGAAAGCATGTCTCTACTTTCTCTGGACATCTAGAGACTGAAGTTTTTTCTTCACCCACTTGTAGTGAGAGTGGGTGGAGGGCGTCTGTGAACATCAATTTCCAAGTTTTGCCACAGATTCTCCATTGAATTCAGGTTTTGACTCTGACTTGATCACTATTGCCCATCAACATTTCTGTTGAAGCTCCAACTGTATGTTTTATTGTCGCTCTCTTCCTGTTTCAAGTCGTTTGAACCCCAAATAAGTTTGTTCTTGTATTTAACCCCTTCTATCTTCCTATCAACTCTGACCAGCTTAATTGTCCTTGTTGAGTAAAATCACCCTGAATCCCCTAAATATGACAAAAGACAGGAAAAAGGCTACATTTGGCCACCTAAAGTCATCGTTTATGATGCCTTCATTTCGAATAATATCTGAAACTGAATTAAAACCTATTTTAGCTCAAAAGAGGTTTGTAATAATTTACATATCTTTAATAATTAAAGCCGGTAGGATGTACAAAATATTAAGCTGTGGCCTTATTTACTGATACCCAGATTTCCATTTTTGTTAGAAATAGTCCAGTATCGTTTTCTTTTTTAGTTAAAATGTTTCCAGATCTTGTCTTAGGCACTTCTTGTTTAAAATATGTTGTTTATCACACACAGTGACTGAATTAATGCAGCACATTTGTTGAGAAAAGGCATAAAACTGCTGTATTTTACATGTGTGCAGCACTGTGCCGGAGGACGGGGCAGAGATCTTTTTGAGTCCTGCCGTCACATACGGCCCGCCAGGCCTCGACCTGTCCTGTCCAGTAGCCATGACTATAGCACACTGTGCAGAAGTTGCTGCTGACAACTGGACCATCAGGTTAAAGAGACAAATCCAGGACAAGTGGGAGGTGAGTGAACTCGTTTTATCCTCAAGTGAAAGTAAGCAGATTGAGATTTTCCCTCATCACTTCAACACTTAATGCCAAAGTATGTGCACGAAACTTTTAAAAGGGGAATATTATGTATTTTCAAGGCACATGGTGCCATTTTATTACACACTCAAGGAACTGTTGCCTTCAGTTGTTATAAGACGGAGGTAGATATAAAAAATGATGTAAAAGAAATTTGGTGTCGCATTTTGATTCCTTGAAATTAGCCTCTGTCACTTTAAGAAACTTCTGCTCTTTCCCAAACTCCGCCTTCCACCCGTCATCACAACAATGCTCCTCATTATGCCGTTTACAATGGTTCTTAGGAGTGTTGAACCGAAAAATAGTTCACATGCTATCATCTCATAACATCATAGCATGGTGTAAATATAAAAGAATATATTTAATGTATTCAGCTGATACTTATTTTAAGGCTGGTACAATTAAAAATATAGTAATTAAAACTGTATCTCAAACTGTTTAACATCCAAAAGACTTGATAGAGTAAATGGTAGTAGTAACTTTTTACTAAAGATACAAATTCTCTTTTTTTTTACTTGAATAAATATATCTGATTTAGCTTTTATTTACAATTAATTTGTTTTTAATTTCTGAGTAATAAGTGCAAAAGAATGAAGAATTCTGTAAATGATACAGAGTAAAACAGGAGAACTATTTTGATTTAGGTTTTAATGAAAACGTATCTCACCTAGCTGCCAGAATATAAAAAAAAATTGATTAAACAGAATTAAATATTCAAAACACTTAAAAAGCTAAATTGCACACCTCTCTCTCAAAGCTGTCCGTGAGTAGGCAAAAACCGAAAAAAAAAATTGTGAAGTGCACCTTTTAAAAGATGCAGGACCTCCCCTCCCTCGATGCATTAGAGTGTTATTTCCGTGATTGCCGAGCGACTTCCTTCGCACATCTAGCTCTTTTAATAAAATAATAGCTGTAAAAAAGTCCTTCAACTCTGCCCTTTGGAGTAGCAGCCTATCACAAGAGCACTCAGACACCTGCAATCGCTTCCACGCAGTCACCATTCTTCTCCCCGTGTTTTCTCTGCTCTTTTAATGTTTAAGTAACCTCATCGAAAGCCTTTGGAGACCTCATCAGGTCACAGTGACCTCAAAGCCAGACTCTCCCTGAACTGGGAGGGGTGGGGGGGCCGAAGGGGTGGGATGGATCTGTGACTTTGCCTACCTGGTCCTTTCACTCGCCGTGACATTTACACAGATGTAATTTGCCACAAGATGTGTTGCACAAAGAGGAAGCTATCAAAATACCCATTGCTGATGGGAGCTATACGCCGACGTAGAACGGGAGGGAGGGGAGGGAGGTCAGACACGGACAGGAAGACGGAGGTTAAGACAGGGAATATATTTTCCGAATGTAGCACCGTGGCCCATCTCTGTCATGGAGAATTAATGAGGCTTTTATCTCAGGAAGGGTGCTCACTCAAATCCTAATCTCTAAATTAGTGATATAATGAAAGATGAAGGTCTCTTTCCCATTCTGTCCTCTCTTTCCTTTGCCCTCACTTTTCTCTTTCACCCCGTCTGCCTCTAAGCGCCATTCCCATTTAAGCTTCCGCTTTTTTTTTTTTACACTTGTTTGACTCCATCATTTCTCCCCCAGCCGCCGTCGCCTGGTGGGGGGATGAGCTATATCATAGATATCCGTCATGTGTGCCGCTTCTCTAATGGGCCCGGGTTGAAGCAGCTGTATGCCACAAAATCACTCGGCTTTTCTTTACTCGGCCATATGCAGAGGGGGCCGCCAGGTCGCAGGTACGTTAGGAGGTGATTCAGGGAGAACTTAGCACATGATGAGGAGCAATTGGCCACTGGAAACAACTGCCCCCTGCTAATCCGTTTGGTCTGTTACCAGCTCCCCCATCTGTTAAGAGAGATGCATCATTATTCATTTGCAAGTTGTTGTTTTTTTTTCCGTATAGCTTCTTATCCGAGGTTTTCTGGACGGTTTCCTAATGAATGATCTGTAAATGACACTAATGATATCGCTCATATTCCACATTTTAATGGTTTAGAGCAAAAAGAAATAAAAATAAAACTGCACACGTTGAGAAAGCACACTGATGCTCATACAACGCCTTCCAAGAGGATTTGCATAGTACAACAGCAAATTGGAATTTTATGTGACAGACCGGCACAAGTTGTGCCAGACCCGGTCGATTAGAAAAACATTGTGATATGTGGATTTCGAAAGATATTGCAAATAAATAAATGCATCCAGCCCACCTGAGTCAATAATTTATAGAGACAGCGTTCCCTGCAAGTACAGACACAAGTCACTTGGGGTATGTACCCCTATTTAGGACTGAACTTTGACTAGGTCACTGTCCCATATGAGTATACGTTGATCTAAACCTTTCCATTGTAGCTTTGTGGCTGCAAGTTTAGTGTCGTCGTCCTACTTGAGAGTAAATGTTTGATCCAATCTGAAACTTTTAAACTCCATCCATCTTTCTATCACCTCTGACCAGCTAGCTTACATGGCTCTGCTAAAGAGAAGCATCCCCACATCATACTGCTGTCACCACCATGTTTCACTGAAGCTACAATGGGTTCAGAGTATGTAGACCGGAAACTTCAAGTTATGTCTCACTCGACCAAACAATTGTTGAAGAGTTAATAGAGGAGCGGCATTGTGATGACTTCCTGAAGGCAGAGTTTCAGAAAGAGCAAGAGTTTCTTAAAGAGACAGAGGCTCAATTTCAAGGCGATAAATTAGGAAGTTGTTTATTTCAAGTCATCTTTGATATACTCAGCATTTTTATAACAACTGAAGGTAAGATAATTATTTGATTGTGCTGTAAAATGGCACTATGTAGCTGGAAAACACTTAGTAAAGTTACAAAATGTGGATTTAAAAAAAAGTCAAAGGTAAATCATTTGCTTAAGTAATCAAATGACTTGCAAAAAGATTCACTGTCAAATTTAACTCAAATAAAAACCCTGCTTTTGAACAGCATTTCCTTCTGCTGCTATATCTAGCACTTATCTTATTTTCCTCTCCCACCAAAGGAAGTGATGTCAGTGGATGAGGAGAGCACGTCCTGCTACTGTCTGCTGGAGGCCCAGAGGTGCCATGTGCTGTTGGAGCAGCCGGGTCGTTACGCGCTGGTCGGGGAGGCGCTGAACCAGGAGGCTGCCAAGCGACTGCGGCTAGCCGTCTTTGGCAGCCCAGACCTGAGCAACTCGCTGGGCTTCACCCTCAGGGTGTACTGTGTGGACGACACTCCCTACGCTTTCCAGGTATCAGGGAACAAATGTAATATATCAAAGTTGTTGTTTTTTTAAATTTCCATACTGATTTCGTAAAATCTATATGTGAAGAATGGAGAAACTTATTTTTATAGTTTCTCTGTTTTTTTGCAAAGAAATTATTAAGGTTGAATATATGAAAAGCCCATTGATATTAGCTTGGAAGCTATCTTTTGTGAAGATATGCTTTGTGTGTTGTATTATTTTATCTGTTACTTTATATTTAGGGTTTCAGGTTAAAACAGAAGTAATTGGCTTACATGTTTCACCTCCTAAGTATAAATTAATTAAGCTTACACTTCCGTATGAATTTGTTCCACAACAATTATCACCTATCATTCTCATTCTGCAGCTTGTTCACATGCGTCAAAATACTTCTTACTGTCTCTGTTCTCATAAAACTTGATTGAGTTTATCAGAAAGCTGATCTCATTGACATATTTTCCAGCTTTAGCTGTCGGAATGAGAAAAGAGTCAAAAACTTTGACCAAAATGTGCTTCATGAAGGCTGTTTTTTTTAATTGCAGCTACTTTAACAGGGCTACAGGGTTGACATTCCTTATTGGGAATATATTGACTCACCTGACATTATTGTCATTCACCTAAATTAAAGACAATTATGCTGTTAGTTTTTCTGTGCTGTGTGATGTTTGGAGAGAAACTTTAAAAATGTCAGATTACGGCTTTATTTCTCTGCTCCTCATCATTGTACCAGCAAACCAACAGTTTTTGAAATTGGAGGTGTTAGCCTTTTTTGCTGTGATAGCTTACCTTAAAGCAGTGATGGAGGTGTATATTAACACCAGGATCCTGCAAAGATAGATTTATGTAGGCATGACAACCAAACTACACAGTTATTTGTTTTTCCTTTTCGTGAGCATATACCTAAAAATATCTAAAGACATAAAGTGAGTTTTGTGAAAAATTATTTCACCTCTATGGAACATGTACATGTTGATACATCTTTAAATAGTGACTAAGTTGAATCAGTAGGAAAAGGTTGTGTTGTTTTTTTTCACAATGAATCATCAGAGCTTTATGCGCACAGGAGTGCTCCTTATTCGTCAGTGAATAAATCAGAAAGTAGATCGCAATATTGTTCGTTCAAGGTTTAAGCCTTAAGCCTTCCGAAATGAGTAAATTCTTCATCAGAGGAGACTGAGCGCCTGCATAAAGTAATGTGATATAAAACATTGAGTCATTACTGAGACATTTAGATAATACTTGCATAACTTTGCATGAGTTGCATACATATGCAATATATGTAATTATTTATACTCAAAGTAGATTTACATAATTTGAAGTCATTTTTTAATGTATGAGTTAATGATTGGAGGTAATATTAACATTTTGTAGTAACTCAACCACAGTCCAGACTTTTATCTGATAGATCTTTATTAAATGGATAGAATTTGTGGAAGTAGATAAAAATTAGGGTCAAGAGCTTTGACCCTTAAAGCTTGGAGCTCATCGCACAAATTCAACTCAAAATGCCAAAAAGCTGCTCAACAGTTAGGAAACGGCTCAGGTTGCTATAATCCCTTGCCAAAATTTTCCATTAATATGTGTGTAACTTTGTAATTAATATGTGTTCAACTTTCTTTTCACAACTTGTTTATTTCCTGATGAAGCGTCAGAGCCTCATGCACAGATGAGCGCTCCTTATTGGTCAGTGAATAAATCAGAAAGTAGATCGCAATTTCTTTATGCCGAACACATTTTGACCCGACACCTTTTTAATTAAATAAAAAAAGTATTTTTGTCTAAAATGGCTACAACTTTCACATTGTTTTTTTTTTTTGTCAGCTTTTGTCTCTCATTTCCTTCTATGCCCGACATTCTTGATTGAACAAAAGTTATTTAAAATCCAAATCCAACTTGGCAGCAGCCTGGCTTAGCTGGTGATCCGATGGCCTCTGCTGCAGCATTAGACTTGTAGGAAGGTAATGCTGAAGCATTATTTAGCTAAGGCAGCCTATATTGTTACATTACTGGAATGCAAAGGAGATATGCAATAGTGTTTTCCAGGAGGACAAGGAACAGAACTAGACATCATATCTTGCCTTGACAAAAATAGCTTGTTGTTTGTAAATGGGATGGCAGTCTTACAAGAAATAAGGAGAACCGAGACATTTTTCATCCTGAGCAAAGAACTCTCTAAGTGAAAAGCAGATGCCTTTATTGGCAACAAAGTCCAGGTGAGTAGAGAAAAAGAAGACAAAGTGAACGTGTAAAACAGTCACAGTGCCAAATAAAGCCAAGGAAAAGGGCCTCGCACCAAGGATTGTATCATGATGAGCTTGCAGGTCTGTCAAACAAAAAAATTATTAAATTCACTTACCTTGAGATTGTCAAATAAAGTGACAACTCTAGCAATCAAACAAAAGGTGCTAAGATTTAAATCTCCTATATCACCATAAGTTATAAAAAAAATCTTGATACAATGCTATTTCAGTGCTTTATACAAATAATAAAGAATTCCCTATAAGTTACAAAACGTTATCGCTGGGCTAGAGGTAGCTCTAATTTCACCATGAATTTCATATACCTGTGAAAATCCACGCAGTGCTGAATGTTTTCAACAAACTGCTTACTGTGGGTCTTAAAGCGCATTAGTTGTAAGACTAAAAGCAATGGCTCCCTGAAGATTTCTTGTGTAACATACAAGTTTATCAAATGGTATAAGGCTCCAGCAGTGTTGCGTGTGGAAGCAGCCTGTGCAGCGCTCCGTTGAAGATCCACTTGTTAAGTAACATTGCCACTGGGAGACGCTTGATGACGAGGAGACAAAGAAGGACTTTTAATTACAAAGACAACAGATGCTCCAGGGTTGCTTCCCTGCCCTTTATTTGCGCGGTTTAATTTGCTGTCTGTTAATTAAATGTGTTTCTGCAACACATTTCATCTGTAAAGCACTTGAACACGTTAAAATGAGGCACAACTCGACACACGAAGCGGGGGTTCACCGCCTTGTTCTTGAGTTTGGAGCTATGTGGAAACGCGGTTCAGTCCTTTTTTTTTTTTTTGCATTTTTTCTTTTCTTTGAAACCGTTCTTTTCGGTCAGAGAGAAATTCTGCAGCAGCCATTGTACCATCTGAGCCCAACAAACAAAACCAGAGGTTTTTCTGAAATGGTCCCGTTAGTTGCCTCTCACTACCCACTTGTTCTGCATCAGTACTAGCTTCATTTGAGAGACAAAATTGCAAGTACTCAACGAGAAATTGGATGTAGGTGCCAAGAGTCAACTCACTCTACTTCTCCATCAGTGACACATGGTTATTTGGTCTCTTTGTGGGTTTTTTTTTCTGTTTTTCTTCCTTGCTTTTGTTTTCTTTTGTGCTTCATGCAATAATTTCCCCTGTGAGCTTGAAAATCGATAGGCAGCCTGCACACTTGGCATTGTCTTATTTTTTTTTCCCAGAATTATCTGCAAAGTGCACTACACAATTGCACACATCCAGCATCGATAAAAAGTATATCGACAGTCAAAAAAAAAAAGAAAGTGCAGATTTTTTGTTGTTTTTTCCTTTTTGAGGGAGGTTTCTACCTGAGAAGAATTTTCATTGAAACACCTCACAGTCTCGGTTTATAGAAGTAAAGTGAAGTATTACAAATATGTATATTTTTCAGCTCTTAAATATTTTTTCCATTTTCATTCTGCTTGTTTCCAACAACACATAACACCATAGCAAGTCATTTCAGTGTGCTAATTGCATTGTTTTCTTCCGATATAGTGTAAGTGAATGGAAGCAGATGAAAGTCCCACTTTTTCTATTCTTGGTTAGTCCGTGTTATGCTTATGAATTTTAATTACCGTACAGTGAGAATGTTGACATCTTGTGAAAACCATACAGCAGATAACACAGTTTCTCACTCCAATTAAAGTCATTTTACAAAGTTTTCTACAATTTCCTTAAAATGTAATTTAAAGCTGTTACAGAAGCTGCTGCGTGTTAAAATCAACAGCTGTTAAATATTCATATGTAACCATAATGAATCTGCATCTCAGACGTCGTCCGATGGAAACTGCTCAGAAGTAGAGAAAAGAAAACTACGGCTAATAAGTGAAACCATGAATGAAAGAAACGCGAAGAGAGACTCCATCCATTAGTTGTGCTGATGAAAAAAGTATTTCTTATTTTAGCTCATAATAGACACTGTTTGTNTTTTTTTAATTGCAGCTACTTTAACAGGGCTACAGGGTTGACATTCCTTATTGGGAATATATTGACTCACCTGACATTATTGTCATTCACCTAAATTAAAGACAATTATGCTGTTAGTTTTTCTGTGCTGTGTGATGTTTGGAGAGAAACTTTAAAAATGTCAGATTACGGCTTTATTTCTCTGCTCCTCATCATTGTACCAGCAAACCAACAGTTTTTGAAATTGGAGGTGTTAGCCTTTTTTGCTGTGATAGCTTACCTTAAAGCAGTGATGGAGGTGTATATTAACACCAGGATCCTGCAAAGATAGATTTATGTAGGCATGACAACCAAACTACACAGTTATTTGTTTTTCCTTTTCGTGAGCATATACCTAAAAATATCTAAAGACATAAAGTGAGTTTTGTGAAAAATTATTTCACCTCTATGGAACATGTACATGTTGATACATCTTTAAATAGTGACTAAGTTGAATCAGTAGGAAAAGGTTGTGTTGTTTTTTTTCACAATGAATCATCAGAGCTTTATGCGCACAGGAGTGCTCCTTATTCGTCAGTGAATAAATCAGAAAGTAGATCGCAATATTGTTCGTTCAAGGTTTAAGCCTTAAGCCTTCCGAAATGAGTAAATTCTTCATCAGAGGAGACTGAGCGCCTGCATAAAGTAATGTGATATAAAACATTGAGTCATTACTGAGACATTTAGATAATACTTGCATAACTTTGCATGAGTTGCATACATATGCAATATATGTAATTATTTATACTCAAAGTAGATTTACATAATTTGAAGTCATTTTTTAATGTATGAGTTAATGATTGGAGGTAATATTAACATTTTGTAGTAACTCAACCACAGTCCAGACTTTTATCTGATAGATCTTTATTAAATGGATAGAATTTGTGGAAGTAGATAAAAATTAGGGTCAAGAGCTTTGACCCTTAAAGCTTGGAGCTCATCGCACAAATTCAACTCAAAATGCCAAAAAGCTGCTCAACAGTTAGGAAACGGCTCAGGTTGCTATAATCCCTTGCCAAAATTTTCCATTAATATGTGTGTAACTTTGTAATTAATATGTGTTCAACTTTCTTTTCACAACTTGTTTATTTCCTGATGAAGCGTCAGAGCCTCATGCACAGATGAGCGCTCCTTATTGGTCAGTGAATAAATCAGAAAGTAGATCGCAATTTCTTTATGCCGAACACATTTTGACCCGACACCTTTTTAATTAAATAAAAAAAGTATTTTTGTCTAAAATGGCTACAACTTTCACATTGTTTTTTTTTTTTGTCAGCTTTTGTCTCTCATTTCCTTCTATGCCCGACATTCTTGATTGAACAAAAGTTATTTAAAATCCAAATCCAACTTGGCAGCAGCCTGGCTTAGCTGGTGATCCGATGGCCTCTGCTGCAGCATTAGACTTGTAGGAAGGTAATGCTGAAGCATTATTTAGCTAAGGCAGCCTATATTGTTACATTACTGGAATGCAAAGGAGATATGCAATAGTGTTTTCCAGGAGGACAAGGAACAGAACTAGACATCATATCTTGCCTTGACAAAAATAGCTTGTTGTTTGTAAATGGGATGGCAGTCTTACAAGAAATAAGGAGAACCGAGACATTTTTCATCCTGAGCAAAGAACTCTCTAAGTGAAAAGCAGATGCCTTTATTGGCAACAAAGTCCAGGTGAGTAGAGAAAAAGAAGACAAAGTGAACGTGTAAAACAGTCACAGTGCCAAATAAAGCCAAGGAAAAGGGCCTCGCACCAAGGATTGTATCATGATGAGCTTGCAGGTCTGTCAAACAAAAAAATTATTAAATTCACTTACCTTGAGATTGTCAAATAAAGTGACAACTCTAGCAATCAAACAAAAGGTGCTAAGATTTAAATCTCCTATATCACCATAAGTTATAAAAAAAATCTTGATACAATGCTATTTCAGTGCTTTATACAAATAATAAAGAATTCCCTATAAGTTACAAAACGTTATCGCTGGGCTAGAGGTAGCTCTAATTTCACCATGAATTTCATATACCTGTGAAAATCCACGCAGTGCTGAATGTTTTCAACAAACTGCTTACTGTGGGTCTTAAAGCGCATTAGTTGTAAGACTAAAAGCAATGGCTCCCTGAAGATTTCTTGTGTAACATACAAGTTTATCAAATGGTATAAGGCTCCAGCAGTGTTGCGTGTGGAAGCAGCCTGTGCAGCGCTCCGTTGAAGATCCACTTGTTAAGTAACATTGCCACTGGGAGACGCTTGATGACGAGGAGACAAAGAAGGACTTTTAATTACAAAGACAACAGATGCTCCAGGGTTGCTTCCCTGCCCTTTATTTGCGCGGTTTAATTTGCTGTCTGTTAATTAAATGTGTTTCTGCAACACATTTCATCTGTAAAGCACTTGAACACGTTAAAATGAGGCACAACTCGACACCCGAAGCGGGGGTTCACCGCCTTGTTCTTGAGTTTGGAGCTATGTGGAAACGCGGTTCAGTCCTTTTTTTTTTTTTTGCATTTTTTCTTTTCTTTGAAACCGTTCTTTTCGGTCAGAGAGAAATTCTGCAGCAGCCATTGTACCATCTGAGCCCAACAAACAAAACCAGAGGTTTTTCTGAAATGGTCCCGTTAGTTGCCTCTCACTACCCACTTGTTCTGCATCAGTACTAGCTTCATTTGAGAGACAAAATTGCAAGTACTCAACGAGAAATTGGATGTAGGTGCCAAGAGTCAACTCACTCTACTTCTCCATCAGTGACACATGGTTATTTGGTCTCTTTGTGGGTTTTTTTTTCTGTTTTTCTTCCTTGCTTTTGTTTTCTTTTGTGCTTCATGCAATAATTTCCCCTGTGAGCTTGAAAATCGATAGGCAGCCTGCACACTTGGCATTGTCTTATTTTTTTTTCCCAGAATTATCTGCAAAGTGCACTACACAATTGCACACATCCAGCATCGATAAAAAGTATATCGACAGTCAAAAAAAAAAAGAAAGTGCAGATTTTTTGTTGTTTTTTCCTTTTTGAGGGAGGTTTCTACCTGAGAAGAATTTTCATTGAAACACCTCACAGTCTCGGTTTATAGAAGTAAAGTGAAGTATTACAAATATGTATATTTTTCAGCTCTTAAATATTTTTTCCATTTTCATTCTGCTTGTTTCCAACAACACATAACACCATAGCAAGTCATTTCAGTGTGCTAATTGCATTGTTTTCTTCCGATATAGTGTAAGTGAATGGAAGCAGATGAAAGTCCCACTTTTTCTATTCTTGGTTAGTCCGTGTTATGCTTATGAATTTTAATTACCGTACAGTGAGAATGTTGACATCTTGTGAAAACCATACAGCAGATAACACAGTTTCTCACTCCAATTAAAGTCATTTTACAAAGTTTTCTACAATTTCCTTAAAATGTAATTTAAAGCTGTTACAGAAGCTGCTGCGTGTTAAAATCAACAGCTGTTAAATATTCATATGTAACCATAATGAATCTGCATCTCAGACGTCGTCCGATGGAAACTGCTCAGAAGTAGAGAAAAGAAAACTACGGCTAATAAGTGAAACCATGAATGAAAGAAACGCGAAGAGAGACTCCATCCATTAGTTGTGCTGATGAAAAAAGTATTTCTTATTTTAGCTCATAATAGACACTGTTTGTGTCTATAAACCAAAGAATTAATAGAAACACTTTAAATTGAATTTTAAAAAAAAGAGAAAGTATGCAGATACTAGTCTGGAAGGCTTGAACTTCAGGGAAGAATTTAATTTTCTGGACAGCAAACGTTAATGCAGAAACTGGCAGCACAAAAAATCAAAATGACGTTGATAGCCAAACTCCATTAGTACCTTCTGGTCCCTCTGATTCAGGACTTTGGGGTAACAAATGTCCCCATTTCCAAATGCGCTGATCAGCGTTACTCAGAGCTCCTGGATTCCTCGAGCCTCCATGATGATAAGTTCCTGGTCGTTTGCGATGGAGACGCTCCCTCATCTGGTTTCAGCTGTGGCATTTTCTCTGTCAGTCCAAACAGTCCCAGCCAAAGACTGAGCCAGGCGGTCACTCTAGTAACTCGAGGGTCGGTGTCCAGAAACTTTTAGATGCATCCCCGGGGTCCAACACACTTGAGTCGAATGGCTAAATTACCTCCACAGTGTTCCTTTTAAATCATTTCAGAGACACAATCTGAAAGTCTCGAGGGCTGGGCTTTGACACCTGGTGTTTCAAGTCAATGACCAGAGCAGATAGAGTCTGGGAGCTTGAAGAATGCATCCATGAGATCCCCGAGTCACTGACTTGTGTCTCATGCAGGCAACTTACGGGAAGATTAATGACGGCCCTGTTTGTCCACTGCTGGTTGGACCTCATCAATCTTAGGCAACATCCAGTTGGTCGAACTGAGCTGAGTTCAGGTCCAAATCCTGCCGTCATCACTTCATGGTTGCTTGGCCTTGTTAGCTTAGCGATGGCGCTTACCATCAAGGTGGGATGTGAGCCATTTCTTTTTTTTTTCTTTTTTTTTTTTTTACAATAGTTAAAAGCGAAAGCGTCAGAAAGCTTTAAAGTATTGTTATTGTTAAAGTATTGCAGAGAGGATGCAAACCCACATCTGCACTATGCTGATCCAAACAGAATAACTGCATAATCTCCTGCTGACAGATACTAACTACTGGAGTCATATGTATTTTCTTTCCAGTGTATTATGAATAGATTATAGAAAATAACTTCAGGTCGGGTACAAATTGATGAATAGGCGCTGCTGTAAGCTCCTTTTCATACATAAAAATGCCAGACACCAAAAACCTAAAACTGCAAAGGTATGAAACATTAAATCAACTCAGTGATCATTACCCATATACTTATAGCAGTAAAAAAAATACATTGTTATGCTGTATGTACTTGTTTTATAATAATTGTTAGCCAATGTTTATCATTTAACATGGATTATCCTTCGTTTACTGCACTGTAAACATTAGCTGTTAAAATGTCAGCTCATGCTCACATAATCAGATAATTGATGAATCTTCACATCTGTTGAAAACCCCAACATGGTTCACAGAAGGAACAAAATGAGGTATGAATGCTTGATCTGTGCTTTGAGGTAATTTTTCCTTTTGCTGCGGTTTTTGTCCATTGTTCTCCTCTCGGTGTGGCCTACTTTGTTCTCTGTCAGATTATTGTGTCCTCTTTTGGTTGTCATCCTGGGAAGCTTTTAATTACTGTCAACCTCTTTTGTTTTTTGGTTTGTTTTTTTTTGTTTGTTTGTTTTTTTTTGCTTGTCTGCCAAGAGAAGAACCTTTGTTTTTCTCTTTTATAGACAAAGTCCTTCAGTTTTTTTTTGTTTTTTGTCCACCTGCCTCTAAGCTGGCATTTGGCTAATTTTTCATGCAGTAGACCTTTTTTCACTGCAGCTATTTTGTCTGGAAACAGAGGGCAAGCACCGACAATTTATTGAGGGCTGCTTTCCACACGGCTGCATTTCTCTCTTTAATTCTTAGATATTAAGTGAAATATTGTGCCCTTTATGCTGCTATGACTATAGAGATACTGATTACTTATTTTATGCAGATGTTTGAAATCATGCAGGCCTTAGTTTACTGCTGACATTTTTTACTTTTTTAATATAATTTGATCTTTTTTTAATATAGCAAGACCATCAAAAACACATTTTCAAGTACAAATTGATTGAATCACTTTTTCACACTCTTTTTCTCTCCTTGGTGTTTTACACACTTTTGTTTCCCAGCCAGTCATAAAAAATTCAAGCAAACATCGTTTGCTTGAATCATGTTTCTCTTTTATTATTTGACAACTTCTTTTAAAAATTTGATCTGGTTTTCAGCACAGAGCCATTTTAATTGTGTTCTGCAATAAGGTTATCTAACATTCATCTGTTCTGCTCAGAGTTTTATTTTTATATGAGAAATCTTTTCGTCTTTTTTGTCTGTGAAAATATCAGGAGGGAGCCGCATCACAGCCAAGAGAGAATTTCTCCACCCGCTCATTTTGACCAAATCTAGACTTTGAACTTAAGGACGGGTGCATTACTGTCAAAAATGAAAACTGGAAAAAAACTTGGGTGAAAATCTGAGAAGCTAAAGGAAGCCTTTGTGTTTTAGATGAACCATAGTTTGCCTTGGAAATAAAACAACAAAGTTTGTTGTTAATCCTTCTTCTGTCGACATTAGAAGACAGAAAAAACATCTACAGGTAAACCTGTAGAGTTTGTTCAAGTCTTCACCGTGTGAACACACTGTAACACTGTCAAATCTTTTCACTGTAAAGTTCCCTGAAAAATTTTTCAGGAAATTTTTCCTGTAAAACTTTTCTGGTTTTTTTTTATTTTCAATGAAAAGAAAAAAAGAAAAACATTTTTGTTGTTTAGGCAACAAAATAATTGTTGGCTAAAACTGATTTTTCAGGAGAATAGCTGGAGCTCAGTCTGATTAAATGGAGGGCATATGCTCATCTCAAGTGTCATGTTTTCCCACAAATTAAAAATTTTATCTAAATAGGTCTGGACTTTGACTGGGCCACTTTAACACAGATTTTCTTTGGTGTAAACCATTCTGTTTTGCGAACTGACTGTAAGTTTGATGTGATTATCTTGTTGGAAGGTTCTCAAGTCTTTTGCAACTATAGGAGGTTTTCTTCCCTGTCCTTGTTAAATGAAAGCATCCACACAGTATGCTGCTGCCACCTCCATTTTTATGAAACGTACGATGAGTTCCAGTTGTCTCTCACTTGGTGTTTCCAGATCGGCCAAAAAAAATATTTGTATTATCTTGGCAGTATTTAGCAGTACCTTCAATTGTTGCAGCTGTGATGGTAAAAAATGTAGCAAAATAAATTATTTTGTAAGGCAACCATCTTCCTTTCCTTCTGTGCCAAAGACAAAAACAAAAATCCTGTTCAATTGTCTCGTTCCCTATCAGGAGGTGGTGGTGGGGGAGCGCAGCAGGGGCGGGCGGCTCCTCGAAGAACCCAAAATTCTGCTGTTCAAGGGGAACACGTTCAGCCTCCAGGTGTCCATCCAGGACGTCCCGCGGTTACTCTGGAGCATCAAGCCTTTCACCACCTGCCAGGTTGGACTGTTTCCATCCTTGACTGTTGCGCAAAATGGCGAGAAGTGTTCACAACGAGTTTATCGGCGTTAAAGTCGAAACTGCAAGCGGCTCCGTGGCGACCATGTGCATGAAAAGAAGGCGCTCGCCCTGGTTTTCATCGGCAGCCTCACTCTTCCATCACACACACACCTTTTGCTTGCTTGGTCACATCAAAGCTAAAGGGCAGCAGCAGGGCACAGTAGGAGGCTAGCTATCTCACCCACACACGCACCATTACAAACTTAATTATGACTAGTAGGCAGGAAAACGCACACACACACACACACACACAGATATATCATAGTTATCTTCCTAGGGGTCTTCATGCTGCATGTTCTGTTCTGCCCTGTGATGTTTATCCCACCAGCGACATCTTATTAGCAGAATTAGCCCACCGTAGCACCTCCAGAATACCAACGAGGAAACCCGAAGACTCGACCAGGAAGACGGCTACGGGCTCTAATTCAGACATGACTGCCACCTAAAGCAGGCAGTTATAAGTGGCTGTCCTTTTCTGATGGGTCTGAAGACCGGATGATTCATCTGTACAACTGCGTTTTGACCCGTTCCGGCTGCAGCAGCGTCTGGGTCACGCAGCAGCGAGCGGCGGCAGCTGGAACAGCGTGCCCCAGCCTGCATATGCTCAGCAGATGTAGCTCTGCTTTCTAAAGCTTTGCTACATCTGAGGTGGAAATGCAGAGCAAACTGTGAGCGTTAAGGGATCTCTCGCCCTAATTCTATAATCACGACATTGATCCCCGTCTAAAGATCGGCATTAAGATACAAGCTTAGCAGCAGGACTGTGGAGGAGAGGAGAAGAATAAGACAATAAATCCTCAAACTAATGCAGTTCAGTAAAATATATATATTTAGAGTTGAGGTTAAAGCTCAAAATGAACTAGTTCTGATGTCGTGGACTTTGCTTTACACTTTTTCCTTCTCTTAACCAAGTGGTATGATCTGTAACAAACGTTCTGCAAACTAAACAGTTCAATGATTAGTATTACTCCTTATTTTTCCTGCATAAACAGTAGTGGGATGTAGAAGCTCCCAAGGAAAGAAATAAAATGCTGCCTTTTTAAGATGATAAATGTGTTTTTATTCTATTAATATGTTTTTCCACCTAAGAACGCCACTGTATAAAGTAAAACATCACCCTTAGCACTTGCCCCCAGCACCGCGGTGAACCAAATTAATGTATTATTGCAGTTGCCGTAATCTTACACTGTAATTTATTGTTTTGTTTTTTTTTGTTAAATGGAACCTGCAATTTGTTTAGTAGGAATATAATAACTTGTTTTCTGCAAAATCGCAGGTACTACGATCATTCAGATAAAGATTTGCTTGTGTTTGTACTTTTTAAAGTCGATCAGTGTGTTTGGAAATGTTTTATTGGTAATCCCTGAGCATCCTGTGTTCCTGCAGCATAAATATTACATGGCGCAGAGAGATGGATATTTCTGAACCCATCCTCAGACTGAGAAACATGACAAAACAAGCCACTCGAGTCATCATGCGTGTTTATCTTCACAAGTCAGGAAATGGCGACAAGCAAATAGGTTCTTACCGTAACGTCCATGTACATTCAGAACAAGTGGAATAGTGACAAAGCGTGCTCTTCACTTTCATTTATTTCTGAAAAATACTGAATTATGTTTCTCCTTTAGGTCTGACTTGTCTATTTTCAGTTTCCAGAATGTTAATGCTAAGAAGAATCTAATATAAAAGAGAGGAACAAAGGGCTGTAGGGACACTGATGGAGGTAGCAATGTTGAATCCAACATATTATCCCAATTTTCAGTTTCATTTGATTTAAAAATAAAAAATGTACTTCAAGGTACACACTGTTGGCTGTTACTTCTGTAGACAGAAAACATTTAGAGTAATAAGGGGAACGTTAATAGGTGAATCCTGACTTATAGAGTATAAATCAAATATTTATAACGGGTGCTAGCATTATGCTAGCAACATCTCTTTTTTTTTAGATTTAGCAGCACATCCTCCACATAACACCTGAAATTTCTCAAATTATTGCATTTTCTCTCTGTACAAGATACTTTATAACTCCCGGTGAAGCTTCTTGATTCGTTAACGTCATCGATCGGCTAACAAGGCCACTCGCTCACTCGTAATTAAGCATGCAGAGGGGCAGAGTGAGATTCAGAAACATTAGCCGACCCATGTCGAATTCAACGAGTCTTCCCGTCCACCCAGCCTAATCCCGTCATCCCGCCCCGCCCTCCGTCTCTCTCGGCTCCGCAGGAGTTCTCCTTTTCTCAGGTGTGGGCCAGTAACCGGTGTCCCCTGCAGTGTGCCTTCTCTCTGGAGCGCTACAGCCTCTCCTCGTCTCAGCTGTCCTGCAAGATCAGCGTGCGGCAGGTCACAGGAGAGGAGCAGATACTCCAGATCTACACGTCTGTCGTGGAGGTGAGCCGCACTGATGCAGCGCTGCGAATACGTATCTGAAAGACTTACTGATTTATTTATTTATTTATTTTTTGTCACTTACATGTTTCAGTTCGTCAAGCGAATTTTAATATCAAGCAGAAATGTGGAGAGTAAATACAGTTTTCTAAGCCAGCGTGGTTCAGTGGGAGACAGTAATCACCCACTGCACACACAAACACACTGCAGAACCTTGTTTAGCATGAACAGCTTGTTTCAGGTGATTGCACAGATCCTCAGTCGTATTTAAAGCTGAAGTAGCTTTAACAGAAATACATGTTTAATTATATATTTTTTTACATACTTGTTAAAACTCTCACTCTGTCATGACAGGATAGTATAAGACAGATAATCTGTGGAAAAGTCGAGCTCCACTGCCTTCTCCCAGTTCCCCCAGTCCTAACTAACTAACTGAAATATGTGGTTGATCACAGATTAGCATCGTTTGAATGTTAAGGTTATCTTTGGCTACATGCACACAGCAGGGTTTGATGCTCAATTCAGATTTTATTTCTGAAATTTTTTTTTTATTTTTTTTTGCCTGGCCTTTATTACTACTATTTAAATCAAATTTCTGTCTGAATGGTTTATGACCTCAAAGCAACCCTCATGCGCAGAAGACATCACACAGCAGGTTACGGAAATAACAGTGGATGAAATTTTAAAGTTTGTTCAGCAATGAAAACTGAGAGAACTGTTACAAAACCAGGACAACCCGGAGGAAGCTAATAAAAAGAAAGCACGACTAATAGCGACGGGCTTTTGTGGAGCGCCGACTGCAGCTTCTGCAGGGAAGTCTGTTTGGATGCAGTCGGAGCGAAGAGTGGTGGGATTGTGATCTGATGCGCTGCAGCGACAGACGTCTCTCTTAAGTTTGTAATCATAATTTTCAGCCATTGTTTGCATCCACATTTACCGCGTCTGGTTTCTTCTTGTGCAAAATAACGAGGCATTTCTCACATCGGTGACATAAAAGCCAAATGAGACCTAACTGTTGAGACTGCAGAGCTTTGGAAAATGTTGGATAAGTGTTCAAATTAGTACCATATATGGAAGTGACACAGATTGAATTTTGGGGGAAATGAAAATATCAGTATTGGGATGTTCAGACTGGAGTGGGAAAGGTGCGTGTACGCAGAAAAAAAAATAGGCAAAGAAAGCGGATTTGAGTCGCATTCGCCTGCTGTGTGAACGAAGTCTTTAGTCTGACATCAAAATTTGGTTGATGATCTTAGCATTCAATTGAACATTCAAACCTGTAGGAGGGTAAATACCAAATGGTATACATGGATTGTGATGTGATCGATCTGATTCAAGAGCTCGCTGAATGAACTTTTCTGCATTGTCTCGGTGACTCTTTGTCCTTCATCTTCTCTCTTTCCTCCTCTTCCGCTTCCAGAACGAAAAAGGAGCGGTTCCCTTTTTCACGCAGTCCGACTGCACCATCACCTCTCAGACAGGATCGAAGGCCTTCAAAATCCCCCCGTCCATCCGGCAGCGGATCAGCGCCACCTTTGACACGGCCAACGCCAACGGGAAGGACTGGCAGCTGCTGGCTCAGAAGCTCCACATAGACAGGTCTGAACGAAAGCCTTCACGTTCCACGCCGACTCCACTGGCTCGTCTTCCCATGAAGCTTCTGTTCTGAAGCGCAGCGTAACTCATTCCTCTGTCAGTGCAAACACAGCTCTCCTTCTGAATCGCGCGTTTAGGCAGGAATTAAGCCAGTGTCAGACTTTATCTTTCATCGCCTACCAGCCTTCACTTGCGCACCACTCTGCTGATTTCATTATAGATCTAAAACATGTACGTAGAAGGCGAGAAGGCAGGGGGGGGGGTAGCAGGGCGCTGGGGTCGACTTTAGCACAGTTTAACATACAGTAGCTGCAAAGCGGATGTGGTGCCTTGCAGAAATCTGAGGAAAGGTCTCTGACTGATGACAGCCCTGCCCTCTGGCGATAAAATGTGTTCGTGTTCGCGCTTCTCATTAGCAGCAGCAGCAGCAGCTACGCCCGCTCCGTCTTCCCCCGCCCCTGCTGAACACTCAGGAGCTCGTGTCAGGTCAGTGTTTGTGTGGGCGTGGGAGGATTTTATTTATTTGGAGATGCGCTGATCTCCGCTTGTGCTTCAGAGGAGAAGTCAATAATCAAGTGCTTATTGCCACGACCGCTCTCAGATCTTTGCGGTCGGCTCGCGACTGCCTTTGTTTCTCTTCGGTTAGAGGAACGCGAGACGAGGGGGAAAAAAAAAAAAAAAGTTAACTGGGAAACTATGCGCCAACTGCACAATTAGGGGAGCTTTGCCTAAACGGGTCTGAAAACAAACATCTGTAGCTGAGAAATGGGAACGGATTTCAGAGTTGTTGTTTTTTTGTTGTTGTTTTTTTTTTACGACATAGTCAAACACGCTGAGAAGCATGTCATAAGAATGTCTCTACCTACTTAAGCTGATTTCTGTAATTATTTCTGTGAATGTGTGGGAACATAATGACATAAGGAGGATGAGGAAGTGGAAAAGAGAGCAAAATAGGAGACAGGCAGCAGGATGAAATGTCACTGTGATGAAACAGTGCCCTCTGTTGGAGAGACTTTGTAAGAGTAATGAAGGTAAAGAACAAATGTGAGTCTGTTTAAGTAGCCTCTGCTGGATGAGGGAACGGAAACTAATAAAAGGTCCTTCACATTTTAAAACATCTTATGTGCTTATCTAATCTGAACTTTTCATGCCTATAATTTTCATAAAGTACTAACATAGACAAAATTCAGTTTCTATAAAACTTTGAAACTCGTGCCATTTTCCTTTCATGTCACTGTTATGCACTGTTTACCCCAACGAAATACATCCTTAAACTTTTATTTGTAAAAGTGTGTGTGTGTGTGTGTGTGTGTGTGCGTGTGTGTGTGTGTGTGTGTGTGTGTGTGTGTGTCAAATTGTGTGAATACTGTTTGAAGGTGCTGCAGCATAAAGGCTGATTTATTACTTATATTTCAGAGGGAAAACACTTGTTGACGTGCAGCAATCTGCCATGTGTTAGATGAAACTATTGTGTTAATATGAAAAGAGAAAACGTCAAACAGCTGCACACTCTGCATTCCTTTAAATAAAATACATTCCACAATACCTCTGAGACTTGTTCCGTTTTAGAGTTTTGACTGGCTTGTGATGCATATATTACAAAGCAATATGGAGATGAGACAAGAAATATATATGCTATATATAAAACGACTGAAAGGCCCCACCTTGTCAAAAAAGGCGAACCACATTGTCAGTAAAAATGTCTCCAGTACGGACAAATCCTCTGTGAAGAACAAAATTTAAAGATATGGAGGATCAGCACTCTACAAATCATATAACTTCTTATAAAGCCAATCAATTAGATGTGAAACTCAATAAGAGATGGAAATGTGTAGACATTTTGTTAACCTTTATTTGAAGGGATGTGCATAAGACTGACATGAACACCATCATAAATACGACATAGCATCTGCTATATGAACATGAAGGTGTCTATGAATGTTTATGACTGAGATCTTTATTCGGTAAATGTTGACACTTTTAAAGCAACTTTGCATTAAAATTGTCATTATTTTTCTTCATGACAACAGTCATAAACATTCATAAAGACTTCTTTATGTTCATAACAGATGTTATGTCGTATTTATGACCGTGTCATGTCAGTCTTATGCACATCCCGTCAAAGTGTTGCTGAGATTTCCTTACATTTGGCTTTAGATGTAAAACGTTGAACTTTGAGCGTTTGACGTCACAGTAAGTTGTTGTCAAACTGAACACAGAGATGTGAATGCATCACACCTGCATCAGTCGATTTGATTCATCCATCATTTCTGATTGTCTTTTTATATTTTGTAACTGAGAATTCTAAAATAACGCACAAAAACAGCGCTTTGCTAAAATCTTTAAGCCTTTTGAAAGTTTTCACGTTTTTGTCACATTACAACCACGAGCTTCAACAGATTTTCTAATCCTGACTACGGGTTACCGGATTACCGTCGGCCTCTTGGCTGCTTGTGATTAATTATGTAATTTTTTTGTGAAACTTCTATTTTAAATCAAATCAGTTTTTTCATACAGTATTCACTAAAGATATCCTTCAGATGCACCTACAAGAAAAAAAAAAACATAATTTCTGTCAATTTATAGTAAAAAAATCCCAAACATCACCTCATTTATTTGACTGTGAATCTCTTTCTTGTTATAATCACATCATTTCCTTGATTTATTTTTAAAATGCATCCATTTCTCCAACCCGTAGGAACCTGGGCTACTTTGCATGCCAGGAGAGCCCGTCGTCGGTGATTCTGAGCCTGTGGGAAGCGCAGCACCAGGACCCCGGGGACCTGGACTCTCTGGCCAGCGCCCTTGAAGAAATCGGAAAGGTCCAGTCCCCCCGGGAGGCCGGCGCTCTCGGCTGCAGCAACGAAGACTCTGAGCTGACGAGACTCGGGTAGGGGAAAGGGTTTCTGGCGCAGTCCGAATCCCGACAGACCTTTACTGCATGAACGCCAACGATCGGGTGTGCCGACATACCCGCCGAGAGGAGGAGACTGTTACTAAAGGAACACCTCTGATAAACCAAATGGTCCACACAAGACACGATGAAGTCGAGGACAGATCGAGCGTTTGTGTTACGAGAGGTACCGATGCGTTTTGGGGAAAGGTCGTCAGCGAGGTGAACCACCTTACGACGGAGAAACGCCCCCAAATAAAACCTCCGAAGCTCAATCCAGCCGCTCGTAGTTTCTGATTTTAGACGTACGTGTGAAGGGTTTCCTTCAACCAGGACGGAGTCGTTTTCAAACGCACCCTTTCAGAACCAGACGTAATCAAATAATCCAAGTGGCCGGAACAACAAAAAAAGATATCCTTACAGTATTTTCTCATTCATTTTATAGATTTCTAATGAAACTTATTTTCTTCAGTGTAAATTCAATGTCTCTGTAGTTTTGATTTAAACAGGAAGAAAGATATAAAGCTTTTTTTTCCCCTCTCCATTCCATAAGGTCATAGACACTAACAGTGATTAGTATCTAAAAGGATACTCGTCCACTTGCTGAGACAATAATGGACGGATGAATCACGCTGATAGCTGTAATTTTAAGAATGAGCCACAAGCATACAGGAGGATTTTTCAACCGGCGGCAGACGGAGAAAAATATCAAAGCAGAGGCTGCAGAGGAGGAACGAGCTGATCTGTGCCTCATCTGGAAAAGCAGCCAGAGGTGAACCACTTACCCCCCAAAACCCACTGCACACACACACACACACACACACGCACACACACACACACACACATCAACCCAACCCACCCTGTGAGTTCAAGTAATCAGCGTCTGGTTAATTTGGAGGAAATTTAATGTGTGACATGTGACTTCATCCCACACAGCCTTCATGTTTCTGGCACCAGTGAAGTGGGGTGTATTTCCAAGATCCCCGGGGCTTTTTTTTCTTCTTCTTCTTCTTCTTCTCCTCCTGCTATAGGTTGAGTTCAAATTTGGATTTTTGATGTGCGGTCAGAGCGGAGTCTCCTGCAGCCGGAGTTTGTCAATTACCACTGCATCATCGTCAGCCTCACCAGCAGCAATCTTCTGCTGACTCAGCTTTAAAAAAAAAAAAAAAAAGTCCCTGCAATCAGAGGCTCCTTAGATTAATAATAAAGTGACTTTGTGTTCAACTCGGTGTTGGGACTCGCTTTCCATCTGCTTAACTCATTTACCTCTTGAAGACCAGGCGGCCCACATTACGGCGTGATGAAGGAATCTGGTGTTCAAATAAAAGATGAAACTGAGACCCCTGACATCCCCCCTTCTAATGATTTTATATGGAATTGGGTTTTAGATTTGTGAAAAAAAGTATATACAGAACCTATTGGTGCTGTGGAAGAAGCCTTAAAATAAATGCAACTTTTATTTCAGTGCCATAATCTTATGTTGAGAATGTAATTTGAGTGCATTTACTATGGAGAAATAATAGTTTATCCTTTCCTTTCACAAAACAAACAAGTTATAAACAGCTATGATGCCAGTACTCGTTTCATAATTATCATATAATTATTGTCCTTTAGAATGACCTAATGTTCAGTCACTTTTCTACCCAGAATCCACCTGGTTCACCCAAAGCATAACAGATCCTCCACCGTGTCCCACGTTGATGATTATTTAAAGGAGAAAAGCTCAATTTTTACCAAACATGGTTCCAATTAGAAACTCGCCACACTTTAGTAAGCACATGTTTATGTTTGTGTTGGTAGGACAGAAATGTTTTTTCTATCTTATGTGTCCAATAGTTGCTACGGAGATCCCAGGAGATTAGTCTGTGCTGCAGTTTTCGTAACAAAAAGCTTTATAGTGTTTTTTTGTTTTTGTTTTTCTTCATTACTGTATGTGGAAACAAGATAATTATCCTACATAAAGGCCAGTGGCAAAAAAAACACAGCCTCTGTGGTTCATGGTGTTTATACAGCATGAAGTCATGAATTACTTATTAAAAGTTCCCAGGCACACAGTGGTCAGCTTAAACAGGATATTATACCTTAAAATAAGTAGAACATTTTTTTTGTTACTTTATTAAATAAATGGCTGAATTTTTCTAAATTTAATTGAAGATTTTGCCACTGCTATGAAAGGTGAATTTGCTTTCAGGTTTTTTTTTTTTTTTTTTTTTTGACCCATCTTCACCAGGAATGACACAATGGCTTCTGGANAGTCAGTAATTGTGGAGATAATTGTGCTCACTAAAGTTGACTTGAATAACTAGACAAGTGGAAAAGCGGTTTTTAAAAACTCTTAAATCCCTCAATGAGGTCAATCCTTTTCCACTCGTAGCTTTTGAGAAAGAGCTAAAACTCTCAGGTGGCTACTAGCTTACTCGCTTGTTTATCTTGGGATTTGTTCTGGTGATAAGGTTGGAAACCTGAAAACCAGCAACCAAAAATCTGACTGATCTCAAAAGATTAAAGAAAGACTCTTTAGAGAATTTCCTGAGAGCTCTCCTTGCGTTTGAATGTGGCGTTGCGAACAGGACGGATTCCTGGTCTGAATCTGTCACGGTTTGCAGTCGCAGAGGTAAAGGAAGAATGCAGATTGATGTGGTTCTTCTGGCTCGGCAGCAGGAACTTCTTGCTGATTTGTGCATTTATGGAAATAACTTGAGATATTCAACCACACGAGTGTGCATTTCATTCAGCAACTGCTGAGACGGGGTTTCAGTCAGGACTGCGTGATGGAAACGATGTGAGCCTGCAGTCAAATGCACTCTATACAACACCACAGAAAAGCGAGCTCATGGCTTTACTTTTCATAATCTCCTCTACATATCACTATGTAAAAAAAATATATATATATATATAAATATATAAAGATTTCACCTGGAATTCAGCTCATCTGTTGAAACATGTAGAGCGTATCTCTAATTGGACTCAAGTGGATCTTAAAGCTCAACAGTTTTATTTTCTGCTGAAGTTTATGACGTACAGTGCCTTGAAAAGGATTTATAACCAATAACCCTTTTTTTAATACTAATGTTAGGTTACAACCAATACTTTCATGCTGGCTTATTGATATTTTAGTGCATAACTAAATATAAAATCTTAAGAAAATACCTTGAAGTTAGAAGTTAGTGCTTAAGAAAATGTTTTCAATGTTTTTACAGTTTGGATTGCTCCATTATTCATAGATATTTTTTAATAGATTAAAAGTATTCCAAACCAAACAGTATCTCCCCATGTAGAGAAGTCATTTTCGTTCCTTTATGTTTGTACTTTACTATTTTTCTGCTATGTGGTGCTAGCTGCTCTAAGTGTGTCCTGATTTTTGTGGCATAGGAAGCTCCTGCCCTCAGACGGCCGGTGAAAAAAATCTTAATTTCTTTCCTCATCTGAAAAAAAATGTCTAAAAATAGAGGGGGGAAATATCCTAATCAGACAAACATAAGTCTCAATTCAAATTCACTATTTGATTGATGAGCTGCTTTTGGGCTCTTAGTGAAGATTGAGTTCCATTTAAAGGGACAGTGCTACGTAATGACTTTTTTGAGCTTTACGTCATGTTGTAATGTTGTTCCCTCATCAAAAAAATTCCCGGAGTGTTGCCTTGACTCTTTTATGCATGGTTGAGAAATCATTTAATCTCCCATGGCAACCATTCAGCTATGATAAAAGCTTGGTTGGATCTAGCTCCGCCCTGAAGGACGAAGCTCCTCCTCTGGGCTGCAGCTTCTGAGCCTCTGCCTCACAGAGCAGTCTCAGCTCCTTCAGACTAGCAAGCAACAATTAGCAAACACCTGGTGGAACTCAGTGAAACACCTGTAAAAATCTTGCTAAAGGGTTAATTTAGGAGTGTTGCGATGACTTCCTGTTTCAAAAAGAGCAGGAGTTTATTAAAGAGACAGAGACCCAATTTTAAGGTATTAAACTACAAACTCGAATTTCCTTTGTCGTATTTGATACATAAAGTGTTTTTATAACAACTGAAAGTAGCATAGTTACTTGGTTCTGCTATAAAATTGCACTATGTGCCTGGAAAATACATAATATTGGCTTTTACAATACGTTAGAAGATTTAATGTCCATAACTCTGTTACAGTAGGAGCAGCTATATTCCAGGAAGATTTAGCAAAAACTATTGACTTATTACCACCTGTAGGCGAACGGGTCCCAAGGCTGACAGAGGTTTGCTTTGGCAAATCCCACAAATGCTATTAGCATGGTTTCTCACACCAATAATCAGAATTCCTTCACATCTTTAGTTTCCTGATATTTTGCCCCAGACATTCCAATTATTTGCTGTCTCTCTTTTTTTTTTTTTTTTTTCCTGATTTCTGCTGAGACACAGAATATGTCCTGAAACTCCTGCCAAACCATTTCTGGCAACTTTACATCATTGTGCAAACCGCCATACTTATTTACGCTTCTGGATCAAGCTGAGCTCTAGAAACGGCTTTCAAGAAATTAGATAAAACAGTCCATTGGAGCTCCATACAAATATTTCTTTGGGGCAGCTACTTAGTGAGTAAAAACAAAACAAATCCCGGCCAAAAGAGAGAGAGAGGGCATCGAAACCAAAGGAGATGTTAAAACTGATTAATAAATCCGTGGAAAGCCCGCCCCAAATTTTTCCTGGCTTTCCTTGAAGTGAGCAGTGAAGCAGTTGCTTTGGCACCGATCCTCCACTACATTAGAGGAAAACATCAACAACTAATGAAGGCCGGAACAGAAAAGAGAACAATATCTGAAAGAAGGGATTGTTTTTCTTTTCTTTTTTTCTCCCTGAAAATCGAGGATGAAAAAAAAGCGAAAGTAGGCAGCCGAGCAACCAAACCGCTGGTTTCATTTAGAGACGGCACTGCGAGATGGGGATGGAAATATTGACCAGTGAGGACGGGGGGAGGGGGGAGCGTGCCTTCAAGTTACACCAATACTGACTGAACACCTCGGTTGAAAAAAACAAAAAATCCATTTTATCGCATTAAAGTGGAAAGCATTAGTCCGGTTCTTGTCATTTTCTGGGCAGACGGATCAGGACGACTCTACATTCCTCGGCTTATGTGACGACTTCTAATCAGGGAAGGAGCCTGGCCTTGCTATGCAGATCTATGACAAAACAGGAACAACCTTCTGACTCATACCACAGCTCAAACATCCTGTGGACACACACCGCTGGAGGTAATGATTACTTTGGACGTTTGGGTTTTGTTTTAAAGCCTGTGTGACTTTTGGCTTAAAGCTCGGACAATATGCTCCGCCGCCAAACCCCACAATGAAAACATGTTTCTGTTCCCAATTTAAATCTTTGTTTTGTTGATTATGGGTTTTTTAACAATCCCCTTTTTCTGCCTCCATCTGTATAAAGAATATGAAAGGAAACTTCTAGCTTTATAGTTACCTGTGTACGAATCGTGCCTCTTCTTTGTGTGGGTTTAGAGTAACCAGAAAGGCCTGACCAGAATGTTGTTTTTTTTTGTTTGTTTTTTTTTGTTTGTTTGTTTGTTTGTTTCTTACTACTCCATATCCGAGAACCTAGGATGTTATATGCAAAGCTGCGTTGCGTATTGCCATGCACAGTGTTCACCTTATAGCTGGTGCAGAGGTGTTTCCTGACAGGAAAAAAAAAAAAAACCTAGAAGCATTTAAACCTGTTATCTCCGATGCCATGAACTTACGGCGACCGCCGACGACGCGGCCATCTTGTCGCTGTCTGCCTGAAACTCGAAGAGTCGGAGTGTGTATCTGTGCGAGCGCGCGGAGGAAGGGTCGTGTGTGTAAATTCGAGGAGATGTGTTTCCGTGTCTTTCAAGAATCCAGCCTATCTCAGTACCGCTACTATTTCAGCTTCAGAGTGTGAGACGGTGTGTTTTATTGTTTTGTTTTGGGGGGGTTTTCCACAGCCTGCCATTGGTGAGATCCGCGTCGCTTTTTCAGGAAGGGAAAATAGAAAACGGTGACCGCTTAAAGACGTTTAACGTCGGGAAAGGTGTCGCCGGAGAGAGATATTTTGTTGTTTCTACTACTGCCTTTTAAATATGTTTAATATATGAGATGAAAAATGAATCTTTACTTTTTATGATTTGAAGAGTTACACCGATACTTAATTGCAATTGTGTGTGTTTGATTTGAAACATTTTAATACAGATCCTGTGCTGAACGTTTGAGTTAAGTGCCATATGAATGTCAACGTCGGGAAAAGAGTGATAGCCATACTGCTAATCAGTGGTGATGTTTTCTCTCTTTTGCTTTTGTTGTTTTTATTTTTGTTTCTTTTGGAAACGTTTCATTTTGATGCTGTATATATTGTATTGTGTTGAAATAAATATGCAGTGAAAGTGTTTTTTTTTTTTTTGTTTTGTCCCTTTATTAATTACCTCAGATCCTCTTGACGGCGTCATTAACGATGCTCACCTTCCTGAGCGTTTCCATGGTAAATAAGTTGGAATTCATGAGAATTAACTGGAAAGCAGGGATAATTTACACAGAATCTGTCAAATCTAAGTATAATCTCAATATTTTTGTGAAATCATACATAGAAATGGATGAAGATTAGGGCCACTAAAACAAGCAAAATAGGTTTTGATTTATTGCTCAAGATTCTGACTTTAATATCAAAATTTTGACTCAGTCGGGATTCTGTTTAATTCTGTTTAATCTCAAAATTGACATAAATAAATAAGCAAACATTCCTATGTGCATATTAACTATGCACATAGGAATCACAGCCTGCCAATAATCACAATTCTTTCTTCCTTGTTATAGAATCTGTAAACCTGCACTTTATCCACACTGAAAGCCTGTCCCAAATATATTTGGTTGATTTGAGTTTTAAGACTAGATTTTTATTCATTTATTTATTTTTAGTGGCTCTAAATACACCATAAAAATAATACAATTACAAAACATTACTTTTTAATTACAAAAACATCATTTTATTAATCATCAAAAGCACAATAAGTGACTAACGCGCTCCAGCTGTGCCTCTTTTAATAATCAATAAAACGATGTCGAGCTCCAAGCTTCTATTACTAATATACCATCTGTAGGTTGTGTAGCACTCAAATTATTATACTATACATCCCATAATGCACTGCTGCAGTTAGTCACAGCCAGAGTGTGGGGAGAACGAGCCCCGTTGGGAGCGAGTCCTGCTGTGTTCCTTAATGAACATTTAGCCGATATCAGCGCCTAATGAGTTCACAGGGGACTTTCCTGACTTTAAAGTGTAATAAAATAGTAACCTAACTCCAGAACTGTTTTCCAGTCCATTCACTTTTGATGTGGGACTTTGCAGCTCAGTGGCGCTCTGGTCTCCACACAGTTTCTCCACTTTCATCATCAATTTACCACTCCAGCCATACGCTTTATGGTGGTTAATACACGCTTTTCTTTTCCCTCCGGTACTTTATAACTAGCTACTATGTGTAGGACTTTTTCTGGAGCGTTTCTGCATCGTCTTGTCTGGAGGCTGGCCTCCACTGCTCTAATGAAAGCCGGTTCCTTCCCTTCGGTTTGTGATTATCCTGCCTCTCTTGGACGCCGTTCTGCCGCACTCATCCAATCCAAACGGCATCCTGGTGTCCTTGCAGTAAATCCTGGCGAGGTGGATCAGAGAGCCGGTGTCTCGCTCACTCTTGGCCTAAAGCCTGAATTATTTATACGCCTGACAGATTTAGATTTGAAGTTATTTTCATTCAGCCGGGAAGTTTGTTTCTTCCAGGAATTGACAGGCATCTTTCTCAGAAAATAAGACGGTGTCCACCGGGTACTGATTTATTTTATTCATATGTAACATTTCTATTTGTGGAACTACGTATTATTTCTCATGTTTAACATGTATTTGGTAAGAAAAATGATGATAGCCACTGCATTCCACCATAACCCCCAGCATAAATGACCATGAACTACTTTGTAAATAAATTTTAAAAAATCACAGCAGTTGAACAGTTTTTAAAATAGTAATGACATAAATAGTTATAGTTTTTATCCTGGAGCTTTTTTTAGAGAATTACCCATGAAGCTAACATGCTTTTACCGTTAAAGGTGCAAACTCTGACATGTAAATCCTCTACAATACCAAACACCAGAGTCTGGGCATGTAGCAATACGGATCTTATTTTGTTATTTGCTTGAGAAATTGTGTCAATTTAAACAATTGTAGCAAAAAACTACTGTGAGTAATGTTCTGTCCAACTGCTGGGAAAGTTTTAAAGTGTGCGTCGTTTGTAAAGGAGGGAAATAAACTTTTAAGTTGATCCCGCTTTGAACAGCTGCTGAACCGTCCAGGGAGAATTCCCGATTGTCTGAACTGTTGCGTGTTGCTCAAACTGTGCTGACAGCTAGCAAGTAATCGAGTTTAAAGCATGACTCGCCGGGCTTCACGCTTTTACCATCTAATCTGGGCCATCTCTGGTGTTCCTGGATCTTTATGGAGACAATCGACTTCTTTTATCTAAATATAGGAAATAGAAAAAAAAAATCTGAAAAGAAAAACAGTTTGTGTATACAAATTTTCCCAAGCAATTTACTTGAAAAGCTGACTCAACATGAAATTATAAAATGAATTATTGATCCTCATCACCACAATGTGTTAAAATCTAAATATTAAAGTCTAATAATTCTGTGTTAACAAAGTTCATTCAAGACCATTTGACACCAAAGTGAAATTTATTAGTCTTTAAATGAGTCTAGGTTGAGGGGGGGAAGCAAATTATTGCAAATGGTTTATGTGAAATATGTAATCAAATCCACCAAACCAAACAACTTGCATTAAAACAATCATTTGCAGCAACAGATTGAGGAGTGGGCAGCTCATTCTGATATAAGAGAATATTGAGATTTTATCCCATTTGTGAGCCAATGGCTGGAGGACCTAATTACCTCCTGCCTCGTCCTCCTCTGACATTTCTGTAATGATTATAACTCATCTGAACCTTCAGAACTCCACTCATGTTGGTTAATTAGCCTGCAGTATTATTAATCTAACACGGCAGCTTAATTATGTAGGTTATGTGTCCTTTATGTAAAGCATGTTTGAATTGATAATGGACAGTGTTTTCATTACGCCGTTACTTTTGTACTCTGATGAAAAGCACAGAGATAAAATGCTACAACCAGTAAAAGTTTTCATTATTGAACAAAGAAATTTGCTGCAAATGTGGAGAAAACTGTCAAAGAAGGAGAGGTGGACAGCATCAGTATTTATTTTGCATGATTAAAAAAAAAAGTTATAAAGAAAGATGGTGGATAATGATTGGATGAGACCACACAAAAAAAACAAGCAACAGTTAGGTTTTATTTGTTTTCATTTGTTTACATTTACCCACAAATACAGAGTATGTTACAGAAGATAAAAACTAATACTGCACATCAGCTTAAACTCATTGCCCTTACTGAATAACACAGTGGTGGCAGCATCATGCTGTGGCGATGCTTTTCTTCAGCATGAACTCAGAAGTACAAAGAACAAGGAAGGACGACCTTGGAGAAAATCTATCAGAGGTTAAAAAGACTCGAGACTGGGACGGAGTTTCACTGTCCAGCAGCCAAATCCACACCTCAGGATGTTCCAGAGTCCAGAACTCAGTCCAAATGTGAAAAGTGATATTCATAGATGGTCCAGTCGGACTGAGCTCGAGCCGTTCTGCCAAGATGGACCAGCAAAGGGTTTTCTGGAAACTGAAAACAAACAGAAGGCTTCCTGCTGCAGCTGCAGTGAGCCGATGTTCTACAACATACCAACGCCGGGCGTCTGAATACAAAGGCAAGCTCGGGTTTTTTTATTTGTAAGAAAAAAAATATTAAAATGTATGTATGGATGGATATAATATGAAGTTCATAGTTGTAATGTGACAAAACGTTTGGAGGCATGAAAACTTTCACATGGTACTGAAAAGTTTCATGGAGTCACAAGTATTAAATGAGCCAAGATCCTAGTTTTACATCATAAATAAGGGGGGGGGGGGGGGAGAACAATCTTTAAGTGGATTCAGATTCTCTAATGAACTTAATTATTTGAAAGAATCTACTATTTGATGCACCCAAACAGCAGATGGCGCTGTATCCTATCTTCTGATTGAAAGCTATCTTTCCTGGATATGTCATTATTTGTTCATGCCTGCACACACACATACACACACACACATGCTTGTACTTCCATCAACTGAGATCTTTGTTTTGACTTCCGTTGATTTTAGCTGAGAGTAGCACTACTTCAGCATATTTTTACTCAAGAAAGAGTAAAAATGAATTTGATAAAAAAAAAAAAAAATTAAAAAAATCAATGATTTAACATTTAAAAATCACATAATCAGATGGACTAAAATATAAAGTTATGTGAAAGATTTGGTGTATTAAAGATCAAAATGAAAATAATTCATATAAATAATTACAAAATGAGGCAAAATAAACATTTTCCAAATCAGTTTTTTCCTCAAAATAAAACTTATGAAACCTTAACAAAAAACTGCAGATGTGATGAATTTTTTTATTAAAACATGCTTGTTGCTCACAACATGTCAAGTATCCACGACATTTTCTCCAGTAAGAGTGGCTATAATTCACATAGAAGTTACTTAAGTAAAAGTAAGAAAGCACAGCATCATAAAAATGCTTCTAAATCTAGATTTTATAAAAAGTTACTCAAACATAACGGAGTCGTTGCAACCAGTTATTACCCATCTCTGCGTTTTAGTGCCTGCATTCATGAACCATTACCAGTCTGTCCCTAATCATAACCAAAACGTAACTCACTCCAGTCCTCTAAGCCTGACCGGTAGAGTGAAGTACACTGGGAAAAAAACAACTAATGGACCAGGACAAGTCCTCGATTTCCACAAATGACCTACTTTTGTTGGCAAAAATGTTGAAAGTGGTCCTCTACAAGTACACACACACATCCATCCACACTTAGAGCAGTGAGTGTGTTATTTCCATGGCATGAGGCAGAGTCTCAGTGAAGTAAGGGTCTAGCCGGCGTTGGCCAGCTACACCCTGTCTGACGACCTCAAACAGAGATCCGTCCTCAGCCTGGAGGCTGCAGGTTCTGCTGGCTTAAAAACCCAGTCACAAGAGTTGTTTTGTGCTTTCCTGCATAATGTGCATGACATTAACTTTTTTTCTCCCCCCCTCCCTCCCCTCATACTGGAGTTAATTTTTATCCTGTCTACTGTGTGGTATCTTCACTGAGCCATGCAAACTATGCCCCAGCCGGATGTCATCAGTCCCAGGAAGGCAAAACAGGCAGGCAGCAGGCTCTCCCAGCAGGCCCCCGTCTTCCCCTCCAGACGCTTACAAACACACACACACACACTCACACACACACACACGCATCCCAGAGCCCTCACACCCGTCCCCAAATACGCCCCTCCTCTGGACAACTGCTCTGACTCAAACGGATTAAAGATGACTCTCTTCTCTCACATTTTTGCCCTCCACCCCTCCCCTCTCTCTCCTTTCCCTCCTTCACTCTCCCGTTCTCTTTCTCTCTACTTCTCTTTTCTTTCCATGCCGGATGAAAGGCCTCCCAGACACCCACTCCATGCACATACCATTCAGGCCAGGACACACAGGAAGTCTATGTGCTGCACAGAATAGAGAGAGAGAGAGCGAGAGAGAGAGGAGTGGGGGGGTGCATGGTGGGAAGTGGTGAAGGAAGGGAGGGAAGGGGGGGGGGAGAAGGGCTAAATGCAAGTCATGTGAAGCTCATGAGAACCAACCTACAAAAGATAGGATCTTGTTTTCCTTTTACTAACTCTTTTGCTAACACTGTGCTTCATCTCAGCTCGCTGCTCAATTTGAAAATGTATCTTGGCTTTCATGAAAAGCTCCTAAAAACAAAGCTTCAGGTTAATGTTCCCAGAAAAGCCTCATCACACAGAGTAAGTGAATATCTCGGGCTGCGATGCAGTTTGTAATTGGCTGCATTGACTTCAAGATAAACTTTGGGTCCACCAAAAGCCATGCTACTTCACTAATCAACCATGTTAAATGTCTTGTTATTGTTTTGGAAAGTCTGGCCTCTGTGAAACAAAAAAGGAAAAAATAAATAAAAAATGGCGCTCCACCGTTTTTAACACAGTTATATGAGAGATTAGCCTCAGCCAAAATTTGCAGTGGAACTGTGAAGAATTGTGTCACGTGGAACGGAGGCCTTGGTGCATTCGTTACTTTTATGGCATACATCGCTTCAGCCTGGGTGAATGTGAGTGAGTGAGTGAGTGAGTGAGTGAGTGAGTGAGTGAGTGAGTGAGTGAGTGAGGGAGTGAGGGAGTGAGTGAGGGAGTGGGTGGGCGGCTGCAGCCCCAGCTCCGAGGGAACGGCGTCACGTCGCATGCTTTGAATTACTGTACATTTGCGGCTGGTAGACTGTTGGCTGCCAACTGTCTCTGAGCGGATCAGACGGCAAACATCAGCGCCGGTGGCTCAGCCAGGAGTCCAACTTTAATTCACTCTTGCTGTCTCTTTCCAGAATACCTTCACTTTTTTTTTTAACTGGAGCTCTTTCATCACTCTTTCCAAGATCGAGTCCATCTACTTTAAATCACTTGCAAAATGTATTAATATCCCTTAAACCATTTCTCATTTTGTCAGTTGACAACCATGAGCTTAAACATGCTTTATCTGACTTTTATTCAGTAGGAAAAAAAAATGCCGAGTCCAATACTCAGTTGTATTGAGGTGTGGGCTTTGACTGGGCCATTTTAGCAGATTCATGAGGTGAACTAGAGTCTTTTGCAACTACTAAGAGTTTTTTTTCGTGGTTGCCCTATGTTTAGCTTCCCTTCAACTCTGACCAGCTTCAGCAGCTGAGTTTCCATTACAAATATGTACAAAACTTTGTCGATGTTCCACTAATGTCAAAAAAAACAACAACACAGTTTTGCAGTTTGCGGTGTTTCCATTAAATAAGAGACGCAACTAAAGTCACGTGAATAAGTTTGTTCTCGCGATAAGTCATAAAAAAATCTTCTTGCGCCATCATCCTGCTGTTTTTTCAGCCACTTTTCTGCCAGTGGTAACATCCTGTTGTTGATCACATGACTTGTGTGATGCGAATAAAGTGTTCCGGTTGCAGTTTTGCGATACAAACTAATTTCAACACAGCCAAAAAACCACATCATCCCGGCGCGTAAACTTTTTATCGAAAAACGTGAGTTTTCTCGAAACTACTGCGCTCCCGTCAAGCAAATGTATTTTTCGTAATTCCAATTTACGCAATTTTATGGTCACTGGATTTGCAGCTAGTGTCCACACAGGCAAAAAGCATCTGCAAGACACCCACCAAGAGTTTTTGTCAAGTTTCTTGTGCAAATCAATTAGAACACATTAAATAAGATGAAACCAACTTACTAGCAACTTTTCAGCAAAATATAGGACCTTGATTTAAGTCAATATTAATAAAAAAGTATTTGTTCCACTGTCAGATTTTTTCACCTGTGACTCTTGATGTTACAAGTGAAATAATCTGACAGTGGAACTACTACTTTTCAACAATATTTAAGGAATTATTGGCTTAAAACAAGCTCCTAAAAATCTTCCTGAAAGTTACTTATAAGTTAGCTTTGCCTTTTTACTTGATTATTTGCACAAGAAATTAGACCAAGATCAGATTTTGTGTTTTTGCAGTGCATTTGTCCCATTCATATGGCATTTATTTCATTGAAAACAATTTTAAAGTTGGTTTCAATTCACTGGAGCATCTTTTCCCTCGAACGTTTGCCGTCTCTCCAGCTGTGAAGTTTGCATCATATTGTGGAGGATCTGGTACACTGCCTAAAACAGATGGCAACATGAGGAAAGAACATTACGGGGAAATATTGTTTAAAGTCATCAGCCAGGAAGATAAAGCACAAATGGGTCTTCCAGACAAACAACTCTATAAGCACCCAGCCAAAGTGGTTGTAAAGCCACCAAAGGACAACAAAGTCAGTGTTTTGGTGTGGCCATCACAAAGCCTTGATCTCAGTCTGACAGGGAGTTTATGGGCAGATCTGAAAAAGGCGCATGCGAGTGAGGCGGCCCACAAAAACGGACCCAGTTCTGACAGGAGGAGGACGGGATCTGGGTGGCTTCAGGGTTTGATTATTTGAGTCTGGTTTTGATTATTGTTCTGCGTTTCTTATTTTGATTAGATCAGCCTCGTTTCTGTTTTGCTTATTCTAATTCATATTTATTCCTTGTGTCTAATTTGCCGAAGTTAGATTCATTTTCCCAGATCTCTCTCTCTCTCCTCACACCTGCAACCTGTTAGCCAATCAGCGCCGGTCTATTGTTCCTGCCGTCACTTTAACAGTATTTAAACTCTGTTTTCGTTGGTTTTCTCCTATTTCTTACTCTCCAATTAGACCTTGCTGCGTTTTGCTCTCGAATTCCTGTTTCTGCTTTGGGTCTGGCTCCCTGTGTTCCCTGTGGTTTTTGTAAGTAGTTGTCAACCTTTTTCTCATTAAGTATTCATCATCTACTCGACACCGTCATCACAGCTGCAACATGCCAGAGGAGGTCTGAACTCATTCCACAGGTTTAGTACTGCGAGAAACTTGAGGAAGTTTGACACACGTCGCACCGTTTAAAAAATAGTTGTCCCAAATACTGACTAAATTAAGGTTATTATAGATAACGAAAACTTAAGCGGAGTAATTAATGAGGGAAAAACCATCGTGCATTTGCAAAACTAGCTTAAACATACTGAAATTGTATTTGTACTGTTTATGAACCTAATAATTAGCCTTTCAAACTGAAGTGAGATTTTGTTTTTTTTGCTTCCCCCACATAAGCGGTTTACGCCAGCTGTCAGCAAATTACGGTACTCCAAACCAGTGTTTTTCAACCACTGTGCCGCAGCACACTAGTGTACACTAGTGATCGTCAGGTGTGCCGTGGAAATTATACAATTTCACCTACCGTATTTTCCGGACTATAAGTTGCTACTTTTTTCCTACACTTTGAACATGCGGCTTTTCTGTGGATTTTCCTTCAACCACCAAGGGGCTCTTTAGCAGGAAGTGAATCATTGGAAGTCAAAATTGGAAATCAAAGAAGAACGCGCTAATTTTCATTTAGAACAAGCACATGCTAGCAGCAGGCACGACGAGAAATGTTTTCAAACTCGTATGATGCAGCTTCTAAGTTGAGGAGTATCGATCTGGCAGGACAGGAGGGAAATAGAGCCGCTGCACATAAACTTGCGTGAACAAAACCGGATTTGGTGACGGAGAACTGCGTCCTTAATATATCCAGCAGTTATTAGGACGCAGCCCTCTGCTGGGTCCTTATGGGAAACCGAGAGCGGCAGAGATACCAGCGGCCTGTAGCCCGGTGCGGCTGATAGATGTAAGTTTTCAGGGGGGTAAAAAATTTGAAGGTACGGTTTATAGTATGGTGCGCTCATAGTCCGGAAAATACGGTAATTGGTCTTAGAAGATTTTTTGAAAACAAATTAATTATCTGCAAATAATGCCATCTTTGAGTGTCTTTGCTGTAGTAGTGACTAGCGGCGTAATCATGTAATTTTATTACCACTAGATGGCAGTAGGTACAGAGCATTTTACATTAAAACAAGAGAATTAGTGATGCACTAATCACACACGACAGTGTTGTGGCACTGTTCAGGTGTATTTTTGAAGTGGACATGTTAAGTGCAATTTGAAATAAGAAATGTAAAATATGATAAAAAATAAATTTTTGTGTTTATTTGATTCCTATTCAAGACACTTTGATAAGAATGACTATATATGTAATATACGTGGCTACAGAGTATCTTTGATTACATTTTTTTGTTGGTGGTGTGCCTTGTGATTTTTTTAAATTAAAACAATGTACCTTGGCTCAAAAAAGGCTGAAAAAACACTGCTAAACCACAGGATGGCGATAGAAAAAGTTGGGAAAAAACACCTGAGTCAGCTGGTTGTTCAACAATTACTGAATAATATTTTTTTGAAAATGGCGTCTTCTGTTGAGTAATCATTACTCAATCGATGTATACATAACAAGACAGTACTTTGACCTTTTTGAATACTGCACATAAAAAATCAACTAAAATATGAAAAAAACTAAATCTACTTTAATAAAAACTAAGCAGTTTTTAGAAACAAAAAAAAACACAGCAAACTGACTAAAACTAACTAATTTAAAAAAAGTCACATCAAAATAAAACTAAGCAATAGTGAAAAAACTCAAATTATTATAACCCTGTATGTTAATTTTAGGTTTTTCAAACTTTACTAAATTAAATCTTTGACATATTTTTCCTCATTCTTATTGTGGCATTTAGCAAATAGAAATAATTTTGGTGATTCTAACTGACCTAAAACAAGAGAATTTAAGTTTGATTAAGCTTAGAAGATGTGAAAGAAATGTCGTTTTATTGGGTGTATGTAAACTTCTGGCTTCATCTGTAACATAAAGCCACACACGGGCAACATTTTATTAATTTGGTGACTTCTGAAGTGAGCTGGTTGCACTGGATTTTTAAAATGAGGGGAATAAGAATAGAAATGTAGACCATTTGAATTTTCTTCTTCATGAAAAGTGTCTATATCCACTTTGTTCCATCCATCACATGAAAATAAAGTACATTAAAGTTTGCTATTGTAATGTAAAAAGTTCAGGGGGTGTGAATACTGTTTGTGAGGGGTCTGTGTTTATGGCATTATTTCCCATAAATCACACAGTATATACACAACACCACACACGGCTGACACCCACACACATTCCTGTTGGCGGCTCACACACACTCGTACATATCTCTGTTTACACACTTCACCAGGCAGCTAATCTACTTGGCGCTACAGACTAAAACCTGCCTTGTGTTGAAAAGCTTCTATAGAGGGAAAAAAAATGAGTCAGGTGACAAATCAGACCACATTACTACATCTTGATTGCTGCCTTCCAGTGCCCCGCCCTCCTGTGGATTTTGCCCAGGTGTTGCCATGGAAAGTACTGATGACATCACCCTAAAGCCTCCAACAAAAGATAAGCATTCCTCTCTCAATCGTAATCGGATGTGTTGATGCAAAGCCCGACCTAAACCAGACAAAACCAGTCAGGAGGCTTTTTTTTTTCTCCACACCTTCTTTTGATCTGTGACTCTCTTCTCACTTGCGCTGAAGTTTTATTTATATATATATATATATATATATATATATATAATGTGTGTTATAAAGTGCTGTGGAAAATACAGATCTCTTTTGAAATAACTTTTTGTCACAAATTTTTCAGTTAAATTGGTTTTTAAAAAGTAGTTTTCAATAAAGATTTGATTGTATAATGGCAAAAACTATTCTAAACAACTTTCTACTGTGTAAATTCACTGATGATTCACAAATCTAGTTTTTTGCTTGGTTTAATTTTACCAGCCACAATTAATTCTGTCATTCCAGCAGAATTAATCACCAAAATACAACCTGACAATTTGAAATTGGCTAAAAGATCTCAAAAATCAGCTCATCATATCACAAACTAAGGCAATTCAAGAACAGACTGGCTGCTGCTTTAAGAATGCGGCACCAGTCATAGGAGTGGAACAGTGCAAGTATTCATGCTGTAAATATCCGCTGCTCATAAACACCGACAATTTGGAGAGCCATTCACTTAGAAAAAACTAGGCAAGATTTTACACACAGAAATTCTTTGTAATTTTCTCTTTAAGAAGTTTAAATCAATTTTATGTAGAAGAAAAACTCGTTTTAAAACACTCTGGTCAATTTTATTTGCAAACTTGCACAAGATGTCTACTTGTTTTGCTAGTAAGTTTTAGTTAACCCTAATTTTTTTTAATTCCAAAATTTTGTAGAGGAATGTGTTTTCCATGCTTTATTTCAAAGTAATCTAGTTATTTTTACCTTAATTTCAATCGTACTTTTGTTTATTTTCAATATAAAAAAGTTATTTAATGTGTGCTACGCCATTCAGAAAATGACACCAAAGCAGAACAGAGCGAAGCCCCAGCTGTCACTGAGCTCTGTTTTTACTGAACATTAAGGGTTTTTATGCAGCTACAGTGGAGAAAGAAAAGTGGAACATTACATTGGCTAATGCCTCTTTCAACAGCAATATTGTATGTAGTTCACTTTACACTTAATTGCTGCCTTGTAACAACATCAAGCTGAATATGAACATAACAGATATTAGCCAAAGTCCAAACCCAGCTGCCTGGAGCATCCAACGATTCACGATGAGTCCGTCTGACCAGAGATTCACAGCAGCTGCACTTTTATCTGACATGAATTTTCTAACGGCTTCAAAGTGGTTTTCATTCTTAAATGTCCACAAAATTCCTAAGTGACGAATATTGACCATTTTCAGGTGGTTTTATTGTTTTTATTTGTCAGTCAAAGGGTATTCCACCTTAACCCTTACCTCAGGCCACTTTTCATTTATTTTCTGTGACTGAAGTCGACTGAAAACACACTGAACCGTGACTTTAAAACCAAAGTACGTACTGAACCTTGATTTTTATGGCTCGTCTGTGAAGCCATGAAAGAGACCACAGCATCTGAAGGTCGGAAGGGCTGATTTTCATTGGTTAAGAAACGTGTTCATGATTCAGCTAGAAGCAACAGACTGTATGGGCACAAGTGGCCTTCATTGGACAGAACGAAAGGGAAACCAACGGCTGACTAAAATAAAGAACTTTCCAATGATCCCCAAGACTTTTGGCAAAAAGACAAAATATTTTATTTTTTTACTTCCATCTATGCTGAAGAGGTAGATGTAAATTCTGCTCTGTGGCAGAAAATTATAAGATACATCCATCAGATTGTGAGATTAATCTCAAGAACATTTGGGTTATAATGCAGCAGAGCAAGAATCCAAATCTCCCCAGCAGGTCGACCTCTGAATGGATAAAAAATGGAAAATTAAGTTTTTGGAGTGGCCAAGTCAAAGCCTGGACTTGCATCACATTGCTGTTACAAGGCAATAAACGGGCTCTTCATGCCCAAACATTTACGGGCATCCGGATGATTAATATTTCAACAAATCTCTCCACTGTTGGATGTGTTTATTTCTCTTGATAAAATAAATAACCACATGAAAACCTGTTTTCATATGGCAAATAAATTATGTTTGCCCGACTTAAAAGAAATCCTTAAGTAGACAAATGCTTTTCAGCAGCGCTGTACCTTCCTGCCAGATGTGCTTGCTGTTCATGATAGTTTATTTCCACCATGTTTCTGGATGGACTCCTATGACCATTTGTCTTCTGCTTTGGCAGATTTTAGGAACTTAATGTGATATATTTTTCTTCCAACCAGTAACATAAAAAAAAAAATCTGTGTTTCAAAGATTCTCCAAGAAACACATGAACAGTCGTTGATTCTTCCAAACTAATGTCAAAGAGTTGTTTGGTTTGATTAACAGATGCTTTTGTTTTCATCTAACAGACCAGAAAATCTCATCCGTACTTTTTGGATTCCTGGTCATGGTTGCTGGCGGTCGTGAGGACAATTGTGATCAGGAAAAAAACTGGTTGGAGTTTGAGGTGAAGTCTGGGACTTATTTGTAGATGTTTGATCTTTTGTTCAAGTGCAAATAAAATGATTTATCTCGGGGTATTTGATTGTTCTCATCGTGAAGCGTGTGAGGGCATGCTCCCAATGCTTTCAACAGATTTTCATCAGAAGAGGAAAACGATCTAAAGGAAGTTGACAGCATTTTGGTTTTGTGTCTGGTTTTGGCTGGTTTAGTTATTTCAATCAACTTTTATCATTCCATAATAAACAAAAGATGTTAATGGCAACATAATTGTTCATTTAACTGAACCCTTCTGCCTATTTATTGCAGGGAGAGTCAATCCAGTACTGCAGAATAATGACCTCTTTAATTTATAATCATCTGTGATGCATTTAAGAAAAACATATAATAAACATCAAATAATAAAATTTGTCCAGCTCATGAATCAAAAGTTCACTTTTTTTTTCCTCTTTATTTGTGCAACCATGTAAGTTCTCAGGAACCTGGAAAATTAGATCAACCAATTAGTGTTTATTAATTCCATCATGCAAACTGTTATTTTGTCATTTAAGATTTTGGACAAAATATGATCCACATCCTCCAGTATATGGAGTTACTTACTTTTATGAGTAAGTAACTCATAAAAAAAATCTTTTTCTTATGAGTTACTTACCCCCAACTATAACCAAATATGACAGTCTAAGTAAATTAAGGCAAGAGAGGTTATGTCTAACATTAATTTGGAGAAGATCAGATATACAGTTAGAGGATCTGTTAAAAAATTTGGTAACACTTTATTTGAAGGGAGTTGAATAAGACTGTCATGACACTGTCACAAACATGACATAACACCTGACATGAACATCAATAAGTCTTCATAAATATGACTGTCATAAAGCGTCATTCGGTAAATTATGACACTTTTA
Source organism: Poecilia latipinna (assembly GCF_001443285.1). Lineage (NCBI taxonomy): Eukaryota > Metazoa > Chordata > Actinopteri > Cyprinodontiformes > Poeciliidae > Poecilia > Poecilia latipinna. The sequence goes on along the minus strand of NW_015114229.1, from coordinate 92,150 downwards.
ATACAAAGTTGACATTATTCAAAATGTCTTTATGACAACTTGACATTACCCAAGAAATCACTACTGTTTAAACTTTACCTTTAATAACATAAAGTTACCTAATTTTTAAAGTGTAATCAGTAATACTTTTATAACACATATCAGTAATGATTTCTTGGTTAATGTCAAGTTGTCATAACAAAGACATTTTGAATAATGTCAACTTTGTATTAAAAGTGTCATAATTTACCGAATGACGCTTTATGACAACAGTCATAAATATTCATGAAGGCTTATTCATGTTCATAACAGTGTCATGTCAGTCTTATTCAACCCCCTTCAAATAAAGTGTTACCAAAAATTTTATGACATCTGGCAGCCATTCGTCTCATACTGAAAGAATTTCAGCAGATTAAGTTATGTAATGGTCAAATGTTGATGTTTCATTTATGGACAAACCTGTACCTTGCATAGGCTTTTGTATGAAATACAAGGTGGATACATGTTAGGGTAGTAGATCCGGTATAGGAGGGGTTGGGTGGGGTGGGAGGGACTTCTGTTGTGTGTATGTGTGTGTCTGTTAGTGTTTTATGTAAAAAAAAACAATAAAAAGACTTTGATCGAGACTTGGGGCAAAATGCTACGCCAGCATTGAAACTAGAGTACCATGTGACTCAAGGTAACAGGGTGAAATGGATACATTAATGTTCATTGCAGATCATAACAGATGCTGTTAAAGTAACAGGACAGCAGTGACAGAGTTGAGAATCTATCCTGTAAAGTTTTTTTTTTATCTCAGGAAGATGTTAGCTGTAGAATGAAACATTATTGTAACAGACTAACATTGATGCGTTTCCCTGCTTTTCACCATTGAATGCTACAAGGATGTAATTTTATAGAATTTAGATTGTGTATATTCTTCCATTCATATAATCTCCAAGTACTTTACAAAATAAATAAAACAGTTTCTGGTCATAAACAGATTTAATAAAATAATTTAACCGTACATATTCAATATTCTGTTATTTATATTTCAGTTTAAATGTATGGAGAAACATCAACATAAATGACAAATATGTAGAAAACTATTTCATGGCCACTATTAAGCATGGTGTAGGATCAGAGGTGCTGTGGGAATGTTTGTGAGAATTTTAATAAAGATTAAACTTCTTTCTTTTTAAGAACCATAGACTCTGTTAGCAAACTCAAAACAGGTCGTCTCTGGATCTTTCAATGGGACAAACATCTTCTGAACTTCACATGGAGCAGGTAGCTCAAGTTGGATGTTTTTTGTTTTTTTTTTATTTTTGATTTTTAAAAAAAATCCTTCATGTTGATGTATGATGTTCTGAATCTGATCTTTCTCTTCTCTACATATAGGTTGTGGTCTCTGACTCCCACAGAGCAATGAGCTTCATCTGACCTGTAAAGATCTGACTCATCGTTGTTTACTGCACGCTCAGGTTGGATGACCAACTTATCTGCTGGCAAACTGAGTCCTTGGCATATCTTCGTCTTTAATGCAGCTCTCTATTCGCTTCCATCAAACCTTCAGGCCTTCGTTACCCAGAAACATGCTGGAGGCCATCGTTTTACTTCTCAACGTTTACTCCTACAGTCTGTTCTGTTAGACGTCAAATAGTTTTAAACTGTTGTTTCTGTGCTGCTGCTTCTCTTGGCCGTCTTGCAATCGTGCAAAAGCTCAGTAGATGTGTTTCCATTTACCATACAATTGCACACTTTGTCATTTCAAAAATAAATCTGACTAATGGAAGCATGCCAATTGAAAAAAAGTTTTGGCGTTAGAACGATGTTGGGCTTTTTTTGGCCGTATCAAAATGTGTTTATTTCGCAAAACTGCAATGAAAACAATTTTTTGCATCACACAAGTCACATGATCAACAGCCGGGCACCGTCACTGGCATAGGCTGTAAAGAAGAAAACAGGAAGTGGTAGGAGGATGGTGACATGGTATGTTTCTTTTTAATGACATATTGATTGAACACACTTAACTATGTGTGATTTTGATTGGGTTTCTTGGTTATTGGAAACACAACAATGGCGAAATTGTGATTTTTCAATATTAGCAGAATGTAGAATATGTTTTGCGTAATGGAAAAGCAGTTAGTGAGTTCTTTACAGGTTTTATGAAGACTTATAAATCAATAAACACACCAAACCAACATGGAGACAATTCACTTAGAGCACAATCAACCTTTTTCCACAGATACTAGACAAGAGGGAAAGATTGAGGAAATGTATTGAATCAAAGTTCTCTCTCTTTGTCTTTCCTTCCTTCTTTCTTTCTTTCTTTCTTTCTTTCTTTCTGTCTCTATTCTGTGCCATTGTGAAATGTTACAGGAGAAGAGGAAGTAGCTTCCTTTTCACAGAAATGGGTTGTAGATAACATGAACAGCATGAGTATCTGTAACTATGGCAACACTGGACTTTAAAAATGATTTCCTGATGTGTATTTTTTTATCATTATTTCTTTATACTATTTTCGTAGAAAGAATAGCAGTACATGTTGCTCTATGCACGTGTCACATGTGCACACGCAGTCGTTTGTTACATATGACGTACATTATTCTTATGGGGGTTTTTTTGTTGAAGGTTAAAACCTCAGAGCTGAAACTGCGGAGCATCAAAGAAAAACATAGTAACCATTTTGCTCCCAGTTTAACATATAAAGTAACTTGATGATTACCACTAATCTCTCTCTCCTATTTGTCTTACACTTGAGACTTTCTTGAACTGCATCGCTTTTTGACGCCTCTCGGAAGAAGAAAATAAGTCTCAGCTCAGTCGGGTCCAGCCGCTTTTCCCCCCGCAGCTGCTTCACAGTTCACAATTAAGCGTTTGTGGCGGTGCGAGGATTTGCTGCGCTCTTCATGTGACAAATACTCAAGTCTCTGATTTCTAGGACGTCAGCATGCTTTCTGTAAACACAGACCGGGGCGCCATTAGGCCAGCTTTGTTTGGCTCGGTGTGATAGAGAAAAGGCAGCATAATGAGGGGGTCTGTTAGCCGCATTAGAGCCCATTCTCTCTGTGAAAGAGGCTTAAGTCCACATAAAGTACATTCCTTCCCTCTTTTATTAACCTCACATACACCGATTCGTTTTCAGCACTTTGTCTGCAACAGAAATACGATGCAGTCGGGTTTAATTTGAGCCAAATTATCTTTAAATGCGAATTGTCTGTGAATATATCATATTACTGCATACCTGCGCAATCCTGGCGGGCATTTTAATTGGTAATTCCAGGTATCAATTTGCATAAACACAAACAAGACTTTAAGATTCATTTTTACTATTAAATTTGAGTGTTGAAGTCTAGTAACTTTTAACAAAAAATTATTTTATTAATATTAAGCAGAGGTCAACAAATTGACTTCGTCATTCTCTGCTGTGATTATTCCAGTGTAAGCAGACAAGACTATATTGTGGTTTGGTGACGTCATGCTGACAGCAGCGTTTTTAAAAATAGACTGACAAAAATAAAAGTAAACCAAGAGGGCAATTTGGAATAAACGCTTTAAATCACTGTCCTGATTCATTTCTTAAATGGTAACTCAGTCATTTCTACAATATTTTGATTAATAATCTTTTTATCGGAAAATAAACATTTTTAAACATTTACCTTATATACTTTTACTCAGGCAGTAACTTGGGGCAGCCATCAGACAGAGAACTGAAGCCATCTGCGGTGAAACGCACCCTCTCAAAAATAACTTTGCAACGTTTCGATAACTTGTCACAAACATACAATCTGTCGCTATTGTTGCTGAAGAATGTGCAGCCAGTTGTGCTTTTGCAAAAACGATCATACCCTGGGAGTACTTTTTCTACTTTGCAGAGTTAAAAAGATATATGTGGTTGGCATCATATATCTGTCAATAAAAGTAGGTTAGCTGATTTATTTCATTATTATTATTAATATATGTTTGTATCTGGCATGCATTTGGATTTAATTTCCTGATTAAATACTTAGAAGAAACACTTTTTGCTGCAGTTACAGCTACAAGAGTTGACCAGCTTTGTTTAACTCAAACTTTTTAAGTTGATTTTATTTCTGGACTGTGTTGTTGTTTTTACTTTTGATAAAGAAAAAACTGCTTTAAAAAGTAAAGAACCAGATTCATTAGCTGGTGGGAACACGATGGGAGCCCCGACAGACTAAAACTGTGGAGTGTGAGTCTATAGGGGCTTGCGAAGTCTCAGTCACTCTCTCACACAAGCAGGCTACTAATCCACTTCTACTGGAAATGTATATATTATGAGCCACACAGTGTAATTTTAGTCTCTTTGTTAAAGTGTGTCTAATTGATAGTGCAGCTTCTGTTGCTGTGTTTTCCCACCACTCGTGAGCCTTAAAGCTGGAGAAGACGACAAGAATGTCAACAAAAACCTTCAGTTCTGTCAGAGCTCAACGTCCACAGAGCCTGTTGATGTTTGCTACCGCAGAAGGGTTCACATTCACTTTCGCCTCTTTTCCAGTTGCTAATAACTGTCTTAATTGAATTGCTGTGAGCGACATTAGAAGCATAAACAACACCATTAAATCATTACAGAAAGTTTAATATCCACATGCATCCACTGTTAAACGAGCACTTCTGCTTCTGCTTGTGTTTTCAGCTGTGAATAAGATCCTAATTTTACTGCAGGGCATTACTTCTAACTTTACAGTATTATGAAATTGCAAAATCTCCTTGTTCAATATGTGTAGTTAATGAATGAAATGTTTTTATAGCTCTCAACCGTCCTCGTGTTCAGCTGCGTTCAAAATAAATCAGTCCATCGGCACTAACCAGCTCAATCACCGTTTTTGATTCTGTATTTCTAAATTTCTAAATTGCAAAAACATTACTGGTATGCGTAGCAAAGTAATAAAAAAAATAAACAGACCAACCTCCTCCTGATTCTGATTGGAAGCAATGCATTTCTGCAGATGCCAACATTAGCACTGGGAGAGAGTGGAGGAGATCGATCTTTTCACATATTATCCTGTGTCACACTGCCATGACATAGTGACAGTTTATTGAAAAAACATTTTTAAAATAAAAGTTACATACTGCAACTTTAAGGTGTCACTTCTTTTTATTGCACATCTTGGGCCATGGATGTGTTCGGAGACATCAAACTCTCTGAGGTGTCGTTTCACCTTACGCCAAAGAAGAAATGCTCTCACAATGTGTCTTCCAACAAGCCGACCTCAAACTCAGCAGTGATCACGATTCCAGACCAGCGTTGTTGTTGTGGCGAGGCCGGCCTGATTTCCAGACCGTGATGATCCCAAAAGAAAACATGTGGACTGACACCAAACATGCAGCGTTTGCAGCAAAACCAAGAAATGGAGCAGAAATGTGTGATGTAGTCCATTCCGCCTGGGTTGGATGACCTGTTTTCTGCTGCTGCAGGTTGGTTGACCGTATGCATGCAATCAAAATACATCCCAACAAACTGTAAACAAGAAAGTCATATAAAAATATGCATCTTATTATCATCATTATTATTTTTACCTCCTCCTTGTTTCTTTTCTCGGAGAAGCAAGTGAAACAATACCCTGCAGGCGTCACAAGATAAGTCGCTGACGCTCAGGAAGGTTTCCCTTCCTTTTATATTTTTTCCAACCTCTTCCTTTGCAGGTCACTTCTGTGTGAAAAAGAGAGAGAGAGAAAAATCAGATTTAGTAGCATATGTTTTGCACACACTCCTAATATTCACAAAGGCGGCTTTTTGTCGCTCATTTCCCACACGGGATATGTAAATGTTCCCTGCGCTGCATAACCTCTGGCTATTAATTTCCTTTAGCGGTAAAAGTTAGACATTCGTCTTCGCATTGGAGACGATAAATTGTAAAAAGAAAATCTGTTGACAAATTCGCTGCGGTTCAGGAATCCGGTATCTGAACTAATCAACCTTGTGACCATAAATACGGACTTGGTGGGGACAAGCCGGCAAACAGCTCAATCACACGCTTCCTGTTTTTGAGCACGTAGTCGGTGACCTCAGAAGGAGGAGCACAGGATGTTCTCTAAGTGGAAGATACACAGATTTCCTAGACAGCTTTTAACAGGGACGGGAGCAGATAAGATGCATCTGTTCTATAACTGGATAAATAGTCCTGTTTTTTTTTTCTTCCTTTTTCCTGTAGCAACAACAGCTAAAACATCTGATCCCCTTCTGTCACCGAGGTCAAGCATCTCTTTAATGCTTGTCATTGTGGCCTCAGACACTCAGATGTTCCAGCTTCAGTCTCCCTGCAAGCAGTTTTTCAGGGTTAACGTCAAACAGACGCAACATAAACCGTCTGACGTTAAACTAGACCAAACTTTTCCTGTTCTAGGTCAGATATGATTAAATTATTTATTTTTACTTAAAGGTGGAATGAGAGGGAGAAGTTGTAGATTTTATTTTCTTCTTAAGTTTAACTTCCTTTATGTTTTTAGATATTTCCTTAGTAGAATTGTATTTTAGACTGAGGCACTTGGATCAATGGGTTTGGAAATCAGGGCTTTGTGGTGGCCGCGCTGAAACGTCACTGCACTTTTCATGTCTTGAAATGTTTCTTTCATCATTTCCACTGTCGTGTGTTTTGTGAACTGCACCAGATCCTCCTGCTGGGAAACACACCCCACAGCATGATGCTGGCACTTCCATAACCCCACAGTTAGGATCATTTATTAGAATGAAAAATGTAAAGATGATCATTTTGGTCAAACGCTTTGATTTTTTCCATCAGACCATACTACGTCTATAAAAATATAGCTCTTTGTAACTGCATGCTGGTTTTTTTTATTTCTATTCTTTTATTTTTCTGGAGTAATTGCTTCTTCCTCTCTGAGCGGCATTTCAGCCCCTGCATGAACAGAACCCCGTTTCACTGTAAATAACGACACTCTTCAGACATCATCCTAACAAGACTATTTGGTTTTCTTCTGATGTTGCACAGTTTGCACTGAAACATTTTCATACCCAAGGATGAACCAGAATTGTCCATCCCCATGATATTCTTGTTGATATTTCTGTTTGATTTATTAGGATTAGGCCAAGATGTCACGTAAGGAAGCAGAATGCTGGAGGTGTTGCCTTGGGAAAAAAAATTCAAACCTATCTCCATTTAACTCAAATAATGTGGACGGACATATCAGGCGTTTGCAAAGTCATGAGATTATAATCTGGATTTAAAAGCACAGCAAACATAGTAGTAAACTCCTGAATTTCCTTATTGTGGCTTTTAGCAAAAAGAAAAAAAATGTAGGTAGTCCTAACTGATCCGAAGCAGAACATTATTGTTTTATTTTAATGTCAGTAAGAAAAAGGTAAACAAGAAAAAATAAGTAATGTGACTTTTTAGACTGCATGTGTGAATCTGTGATTTCAGCTGTACTTGTATGAGAACCGTCCCACTCACATTATAGTGGAGTGTTTGCAAAGGGAGTGGAGGTCCTCTGTGACAAAATCCCACAGTTTACAACAACATTCAACCCACCAAGGCAGTTTTGCCCACACCAGAGGACCTTTTGATTGTGATAACCTCGCCCATGCCCCCCCCCCCCCCCCCCCCACCCCCCCCCCCACACACCCCCCCACCCCACACCACCCACCACCACACCCCCCCCCC
>NW_015114229.1:32874-80374 GCF_001443285.1 Poecilia latipinna | reverse complement strand
CATTCGAGTGGATTGGAGATTTGACTCCAGATTCCCAGAACCGCATTGCCTTGTAAAAGTATTTATTTTAATACCTCATAAATTTTTGCACATATTACAAGCACTATTATTTTTTTTTAGGTATTTTATTGGGATTTGATGTGACAAACGAACACAACATAGTACGAAAACAGTATATGAAGTGAGGTTGTTTTCCCCTTTCAAACTAAAGTCTGAAAAGTGTGGCATACTTTTTTTCAGCAATCTTTGCATCAATAAAGCTAAATAAAATTGAGTGCGATTGAGTCACATAATTATTAGTCCATCTGTGTGCAATCTAGTTCTCCTACCATGTTGTTCAATGAGTTGATTGTAGAAATATAAAATGATAAAATGTTCTAATAATATAAGACAGGGGTGTCCAAAGTGGGGTCAAGGGATCATCTGATGCCCATGGAACGATTTTGGATGGCCCATGATCGCAGTTCAAGAACAGCGATTGATGTAGATACACATTTAAAAACTGTGGCAGGGTGAAATTTAATATAATTCGATTTGTTAGCAATATGGACTAAAAACATCCAGTGGCTTTAATTACAATGCAGACCTGGCCGATTCATAAACTTGACAAAAATAAAGCAAGAGTGAGTAAAATTCTGTTCTTATTGGTGAAAAGACACAAAACAATTTAGAAAAAAATGATCAACTTGAAAATTTTACCATATATTGTTCTGTTTTGTTTTTTTATGTGAAATCTATAGTTTACCTGTGGCTTGTCTACAGAAATCGGACTGCTTTGCTTATTTCATGAAAATATTGTGTGTTTAGTTTGTTGTGTATTTGTCAGGTAAAAAAATTACATAAATAAAATAGTTTTTGCTATTATTATTAAAAAAAGAAAAACACTAAAACTTCTGTGGCCCCCAGAGTACTTTCAACTTGACAATTTTTAAAAGTTTGGACATTTCTGATCTAAAACATATGTAACCACAGATACTTTCTAAGTCCCATGAGGGGAGATTTGAAAGAACAAAACTCTTGGGAGGTTTTCGCTTAGGGAGATGAGACAGAAATAGTTTCTTTATGGGATAAAATGGTGTGGAAGGAAAAATTATACAAGATTTTCCTTTTGTTACACTTCAAAATCTGAAAAGTGTGCCAAGAATTTGCATGTGTTACTTTGTAATAGATTTTTGTAGCATGTCTTTTTGAGGTATGTCTGTCTGCTGTTTGAGTCAGATTGTTTTCTAAATAGTTCAAACTCTGACCGGCGTCCCTGACCCCGTGGAATAAAATCATCCCCACAGCATGATGCTGCCACCACTTTTCACCATAGTGTCCATAGAGTGTTTTGCATTGTTAGTTATCCAGCAAACATGGAACATGACCAGAACGCCTCCTTCTCAGTGTTTCCTGTGTCCTCTACAGGGCTAACATGTCGTCAAAGTACTAAAATATGTGAAGATAAAGTTAATGCAGCAACTGTTAGTCAATACATTATAACATATTAAGTACACTCTGTAGATAACTATAAAAAGCACATAATTTTACTCACTTTACAGCTATATGTGTGGTTTGTTGGCCAACCACACACAGTCTCAAATAAATATAATGTGGTTAGTTTGTAGAAAATGTAAAGACGTTCAAGGGATGCCAATACTTTTGCAAGGCACTGTTATGTTATAGCCGCCTGTTATAAAACCTCGGGACGTTTGCTTTTACACCTGTTGTTCTTCTACCTAGACGTATTTGCAGAGGCGAGTGTCAAGAAGCAACTGACTTGCATAATAACCCCATTGTTTGGTCTGGGGTTTGAAGGTTAAAAAAAAAAACAAAACAAAACAAAACAAAACAAAACAAAACAAAACAAAACAAAAAATGTTCTTCAAGGTTGCTGGTGAAGATTAAGAAATCGTTAAATAAGTCCAGTTTGCATGTCTGAGACAGCAAAGGGATTAACTACCAGTGGAACGTGTTTAGCATTAAGAACCTGAACAATTACCTGCTTAATTATTATCCCAGGGATGAGACGGCATTCTGATTGGCTGTTTCGCGAGTGACGTCAACAGCTGTTCTCGAGGCACAGAAAAAAAAAACCACATTCGCTCTCAGACCGTGTGTCTCCCTGCTCAGGAAAAAACGCTCGAAAGTTCAGTCTCTAACTCAGTGAACCTATGAAAGAAACCGGATGACGGATAGATTTTAAGTTGGACTCGCGTGTCCGTGTTTGTTTTTTCACTTTAAGTGTGTGTTTTTTTTAGACGTTTTCAGACTGGTGCTTCGGAACGCGAACTGCTTTGGGATTGACGCTCATCTCGAAGTTCCCAAGATGAACTTCGGTCCGGTGGTCGGAAAACTTTTTGTAAGTAGACGCGACCGTAACCTTCTGTGATATGTTGAATTTAAAACTTTCACATGCGTCTTCATTGGGTGTTTCTTTTTTCCCCCCTTACCACACTGACGCAAGTTTAGCATTTGTTTTAAAACCTAGAGTCCGTATAATGTTTTAGTAACTCATGTCTCTGAAAAGTGAGTTGTATCAAATCTAGCTTCGGTAAAAAAAAAATCACAGTGGTGTTAAAAAAAAAAAAGACTCTTTCGGAAGCTGAAATCACATCCAGGCCTGTGAATTTGTGAGGAGATAAAACAAGCCCCTTCATTGTCCCACAAGAGCTCGTACACAGGAAGCAACACTGTGTTTGTTGTTGCTGTGGATTAACGTGTTTATTTCTGTAGATATTTAATCATTTTCCTCTCCCTGCCTCTTGCTTCTGGCTCCATTCCTCTGGACAGTACATGTGCTGCATCATTCACCCTCCCTCAGTCCAACATTGCAACCTACCATCTGTGTTGGAGATCATGTGGTCAGATTGTACAGACATGCCCCATATGATGGCCCTGAGCAGAGCCGGTCCTAGACTGTATGGGGTCCAAAAAGCTCTGTTTGACTTGAGTGTAAATGTTCAGTTTAGAATAAAAAAAAAAAAAAATTAAACCTCCTACCTGTTGATAATTCTCCAAGTCGATAATTAGTGTGTTGTGACAGCAAAACTGTAGCTCTTTTTTTAATGTTTTGTCTTAAAAATAACTAGTCTTTCAAAAAAGACCGTAGTGATTTATGTGAATGCTCTTTTATAAACATTTACCATTGACTTGTTTGCACTGGGCCATTATTTGTAAAGAAGCTAATGATTATTTTCCCAGGGAGTGGAGGCGGTGCGCCACCAATGATCTTCCTGTGTAAACACATACTGAGATTGGAACATTAAAAAACTAAATCCAGACAGACTAAATGTCCGATATAAAATTTTTAGACATAAAAAGTAAATAAAACATGTATAGCTGAACATAAATATAAGCTTTATAAAGTTTTTATACTGTTTTACATTATATCAGGCAGTTATTTTGAGTCAAAACACTTAATCTAAGTATGTGTATCATAGTGTCAGATCATTGGTGGTAACCTCACTTTCTACACACATTTCCCAATAATCAATCATGTAACTTTCTGTAAATAAGTGTCCAGTATAACAGTTGTTATTATATATTACCCCAGCGACAACATACAATTTATACAAAATAATAATGCAAAATATTACCTACTACAAATTAAGGTATAAACTACTTTTAACCAAACTTTGACAATGTTTAACCATCCCTTTAAGCCACCAGCAAGTGCTTGTTTTTAAAAAGTTTGAACTTGCAGGCATTTAGTTTGATAAATTATTGCGTATTCAGCAATTAAACATATTTGTTAAATAAAAAGCTGCAGTGTTTGACGTACAATAGAGTGTATACAGTAGAGTGTGGCAGGATGGGTTAAGAATAATCGATTAACAAGGATCATCAAAAAGTAGCTTTTAGTTTCTGAGATTTATTTGCATTTGCATTGGACATGAAATGTGACTTTATGTGAATTTATCCTTTTTGTATGATGGCAGTTAATATACTTGCCAGTTCTAGTTCAGGTTTTGAATTTAAGACAGTTTTAAGTCTATTTTTAAAGCTGAATGAAGTTAGCCTCACTCTTAATTGTATTTTGGTTTAGTGAACTGCTGCTCACCGTCTAGCTAAAACCAGGAAGATGGAGCACATCAGCTCAGAAAATAGACTTTAAATACTGTTGCTAGTTTATAAATCACAGAATGACTTAGCACCACAATACTGTGGTTGTATCAACCATCCAGAACTCTCTGGTCTTCTGGTTCTGGTTCTGCTCTGCATCTCCAGAACCAAACATGGAGAAGAGGCAATCAGCTTCTATACCCCACAGATCTGGAACAAACTTCCAGAAACCTGCAGAACTGCTGAAACACTGAGTTCCTTTAAATCGACCTCTTTAGAGTTGCCTTTGTTTCATAATAACTGGAATGTGTATTTGCTTGACGATTTTGAAGATGGTATTTCGTAAGATGCAATGCGTATTGCTTGTTTTGTAATAGGTGACTTCATTGATTTTATGGCGTGAAGCACTTTGAACTGCCTCGTTGTTGAAGCGTGCTAAAAATAAACCTGGTTTGATATTTATAGGTCTCTATTGTGAGATTCCCTGCTGACCTGGGTCCCCTAACTGCTCTGACCTTAGAGTCCACTAATAACTTCTCTTAATAAATGGCTGACTGTGGCGCTCTCCTGGATTCATTCAAGCTTTAACTCGGGTTGTGTGCAGAGGGCGAGAAGCATATTTTTTTATGAGTATGACTGGGGTTGTGATCAGTTTATCCCTCCCCCTGTCTCACCCCACAGTCACACAAAAAGCCCAAAATTCACCCTGCCAGTTTGTCAATTAAAAGACAGAAAGCCTCTCAGCAGTTTTTCCAGGAAGGTTTATCCCTCTCAGACCTTACACAGAGCCAGCCTTTCATTTCTGTTGGTTTTTCCACTGAAGCCTGACATTTTTTATTTTTTTTTTAAGCTCTGCAAGTTCGCCGTGAGGTCTTAATGGGCATAATGTGAATTTGACATTGATTCGGTGCAGAAAAAGACACCTCTGCTTAAGAAACAAATGTTTGTCTCTTATGAAAGAAAGATGGGAGTCTCAAAGATAGATGGGGGCAGCTACGCCTTGGCCGGCCTTGCTGCGTGGTTGATAAGGGCAACAATTGTTTTCATTAAAGCCGCTTTTTAATCGCAGATTCCTTCCATTTCAATGCGCTTTAAAGAATCCCGTCCGCCGATGAGACTGTAACTCTGTTATTCGCTTCCTCTGTTGTCCGATTCATGTTTAAAGTCATGCAGTGTTCCATTACTGAAATCAGATTTACTTCTCAGGGTGGCAAAGTCAATGTTTATCTCTGCTGTAAACCACAGCACATTCTGGAGGCCTTGCCAGCAGCAGACCTTGTTGCTAAGGGACTGTGAGGAAACTTCCACCCAACCCCAACCCCCTCCTCCACCACTCTCTCACTCCCACCCCCCCATCCAAATTACCAGAGTGTACGTGCTTGGCCGTCCAGTAAACTTCCCGTCCTGAGTACACAGATAGGCTGATATTAGTGGCATCAATTTACTTCTTAGAATTGTCATGCCCATGCAAATGTATATGAGATTGTTATCTGCGATTGCTTTCTGCGTTTGGGTGTTGGTTCACACAGGAAATGGTCCCCTCAGTCACTGGGGACGACGCAGACAGACATCTGGGACACGCAGAGGCCAAGCTGTAGAGCCGCAGGCCAAAAAAAAAAGAGAGAGAGAAAGAAAACGGGTGGCTCTACTGCTCATAATGCTGCTCCGCTGCAGCATGTGTCCATGAGAATAGCTGGAATCACGCTCGCGGCTAAGAGGAGTTACTCGGGAACCGGGTGATGCAATGCAGGGGCAACCCGCCCACTCCCAGACTACCAGGTGCTCCAGCTCCCTTTGTGTCCTAGCAGCCGTGGTCAGAGGTGTTCGTGACTCTGAAGAAACCTGTTGTTGTTGCTGTTGTTGAGGTGAATCATTCCTGGTGATATCAAAGGTGCACTGACTCACTAAGGGAGTGCCACCTGTTCAGAGGATGAACGACATAACGCATACCGACGGAGGCAAGTCATTCCCTAAACCCACCTGAGTTCTGGAGATAAGTGGGAATAGCTTACTGCCAAACAGTCTGACCTCATCGGGCTTCGTCCTGATACGTCGTCGTACCAATAAGTAACCAGTTCTGGATTAGACGCAGTCTGCTCTTAAATGCAACAAACTGCTGTGCTGCTAAGTGTTTGGACTTTGAGCTTTCCCTGTCCTCTTTGGGGACACCAGGTGTCGTGGGGTCAGCGGGGTCCTTGGTGCAAACTTTAGATTGTCCAGGTCGGCACATTCTTTGAAGCTCTGTCGTAGAGATAACAATGACTTCTGAGGGAGGTATTTGTTTGGGTGTGGTTGGTTGGTTGTTGTGGTTTTTTTTTTTTTGTGGGGGGGGGGGGGGTTGGATTTTCTGTACACGAGAATCTAGGTGTGGTTTATGATTATACATTCATTAGCTTTATTTTCTCAACATTATTTACTTGTAGAAAGTGAAAATACGTCACTGAACTTCCTTTTTAAATGTCACCAAAACAAATGTTAGTGATGCTGAAAGTGTAAATTAGTCATATCACTCAGTTGTTTGGGCGAATCTCTGTGGTCAGTAAGTTTCCAATCGGAACCTGACAGAGTAAATGCATAATTCGTGAATGGGTGGACAATGGTTTTCAAAATAATAACATGTTATTCTGACATGTGTGACGCACATTTTTGTGTCACCCTCCCACACTGATGTGATGAACTGGACAAATTCAGTGCAACTAGTTGTTTTGCAGAAAATGATGGCTGCCCAACATTTTGACTCATGTCAAGCCATTGCATGACTCATTCAATTTGAATACAAATTGGTGCTAAATTTTTTTTTTCGATCTTTGTTTGTAAAATATTTGTATATTATAATATTGTTTTCCATGCACTTCACAGTTACATACTAATCTGCATGGATCTACCACATTTAAGTAAGTTAAAGATTGTGCTTATAATGTGTTATTGATGTTTTTCTGGGCTCTGTATGCCAAATAAATATGGATTATATGCATAATTCCCCCGGCTGTTAGATTATATTTGTCCTGAGAGTTTACCTAGAAGGTAACAAAAAAACAAGGTTATTCAATTACTTAAAAGCATCTACTTTTTTTAAATAGATTATCAATGAACTGCAGATAATTTTCTTTGTGAAACTATCAGGACACATTTTTGTGATCAGACATTGATGAAGCATTTTCAGGATATGAAACCTTTGGTATTTCAGTAAGACTCCATATTCGCTGACTGGATACTCCCAGTGGGCTTTATGCATTGGCTGCTGTCAGAGTCTCCTGCTATGATATTGTGTGACTTAAAAACTGTGGTTCTAATAGAGCGCCTCGATGAGAATAATACATACCAGTCCTTCAATTTTACACAATAAATGCCAGTGTGTGTTTTGTTTGTTTTTTTTGTTCACTGGAAATATCTCCAAAGAGCAAAATTGGTGTTGAAGTTGCCTGTTTATGAAACTGCAGTGTTTTAGCCACTGCAGGTCCCGTATCTGCGGTTACTTGGTTAGGCGAAGAGTAGCTGAGTCAGCTCTCCTCTCCACACATACAGTGAAAAAACTTTCTGAAACACGGACTTTTTCCCCAAGAAATAAATAAATGTCTCGAAGCTTAGCGCAAGGTTCTGGGCTTGCGTTTTTTCTGAAACGGGACAAAACTTTTCTGTCCGTTTTATCAGCTTGACTGGAGGTGCAAGGACACGGTGACTACTCAGAAACCTAGACGAGAAGCTAGCGAGCTGCAGACAGTCACGTCTGTTAACTCTTAGACACTTAAATAAACTGGTGTGAAACAAACCCTACTCTGTTTTTGGTAAAACAATGCTTGAGGGTGCATAAAAGCAACATCTAAACACTGATTGATGGTCATTACTTCAGTATAGATTCCTGTGACAGACGGAAGGGGAAAAAATGAACAAATGTCCCGATAATTATGAAAATGAGCAGGAACTTCTAATAAATATATATATATATATATATATATATATATATATATTGTTGCTGAATTCAGCTCTAAAACATTTTTAAAAGGGAGATTTTCTTTTATGTTAAAAAACGAGATTCTTTGTTATGCACATTATGTCTGAGTTCTCCGAAAAAAAAGAAAAAAAAAAGTGTGAGGGGGGAAACTCTTTTTAACACCTTGTAAAAACCAATGTTCTGTTCAACCACAGCAGTCTGTTTCATTTGTAATGCAGAATAACAGGAAACGTTGACCTCCAGCTATTGACATGTTACTTTTTTTTTTTCATTTACCACATAATTACATACTTTTTGGGTTGATAAATGTGGTTAAAATGGAATTCAGCAGGGGGAAAAGTGGATTTTGGAAAAAAAAAAATAAAAAGACGTAATTTCTTGAACTTCATACAATGTTGATACTGGTACCGATTCAGGGAATCTTTTTTTTAGACAGGTTGTTGTTTTCTTATCAGTTCCTCTAGCATTAGAGTAACATGGCATCTGACTGGTCCAAACTATTTCAGCATAGGAAGATTATATGGATTGATAAACATTTCTCTATGTTGCATTCCCTTGCGGTTGCACTGAGCATTATCAGCCATCTTTCACAGGTCATCTAACGTCTTGTTTTTCTGAACTTCATTTTCTTTTCACAAGAAGCTCAAAATCTGATCACACTTTCCGAAAACGTTGTCATTTAGGACAAAACCTAAAGGTGGTTGCAAAGTGACACATAATATAGATGAATCTATTTTCATCAGACTCGGGGATGAACTGCCTTGTCAGTGACCGACTACACCTAGTACCGGCTCTGCATTGCACTGACGTACAGGCACCAGGAAATATGACTTAACATTAAGCCGTGGTGGTGAAAGGTTTGCATCAGTGCCAAATTCTTTCTCTTCCTGCTCTCCTGGATGAACAGACTTGCTCTCATAAAAGTCTCCAGTCCCAGAACAGGCTCAATCTTTGTCCACAGAATGGACATCTGTTTACAGAGATGTAAATCTGGCAGGGATTCCTGTTATTGATGGCCTCTAAAGACCTCTACCAGACACATACTCTGCATTTTTGCTGTGATGTGTTTATAGAGACTGTTACAAACTGCCTGCACTTTCCTCTCCCCTCCTTATGCCACACGCAAAGGTGAGCTTTAATGGAACAAATTCAATTGTCTCTGGAGTGCAGTCGTTGGATCCTGGCTCATTCTTTCCCAGGTTAGTCATCTCTTCCTGCTCCTCTTCGTTCCTCGCTTCTCTCCTGGATTAATCTCGTGAGTCGGAGCTTGGCGTCTCTGTGACAGGTCTAATAGGAATTTGAAAAGGGGCTAACTCAATAGCCCCACTGCGCACAAATTCAATTTAATTTTCAAATTAGGAGTCCTGGCTTAGCCTTAAGTCGGACTCTGCATGACTCACGGTGACGGTGTTTACAAGTATGAGCAGTTCGCTTTTTGAAACCACAGAGACCACCTTCACATCTCTAAACAGTCTGGAAATGTGTCACACAGCACCTGTTGACAATTCTAGATCTTTTCATATTTCCAGCTGTCACCTTCTGCTGTCAAGTACTGTCACACCAGTCATTTCGCCAACGTTGTGGTTGACAAGGTAACTGAGGAAATTCATTACCATAGCCGTCATCGGTTTGTTTGCATGTTTTCTTCTTTTTTACTCTACTGCGGCGGTGAATGCAGCCCTGGTCTGCATGTGTGGCACACCGTCACACTCGTCTAATCAGCGGGGCATACCTCCAGAGGAAACTGAAGAATTTCAGTCGTGGAGCGGGGCTGCAGCTTCCCCGAGTTAAAAATATCCAGCCTGGCGGATATGCTGCTGGTCTGATCGGGTGCTGGGCCCGCTCTGAGGGAACAGTTTGGAGCTGAACCCTGCATGAAGCCTCTGTATTGTCTCGAGCTTCCTGTACTCCCTGAGAGGAGGGGGCCGCCGCATTTCACACGCTCCCACTCATACACTACAACCATGCGTGCTGACGTGCGTGCACGCGGCCCTGCGTGTGC
This sequence comes from Poecilia latipinna, assembly GCF_001443285.1. Classification (NCBI taxonomy): domain Eukaryota; kingdom Metazoa; phylum Chordata; class Actinopteri; order Cyprinodontiformes; family Poeciliidae; genus Poecilia; species Poecilia latipinna. The sequence goes on along the minus strand of NW_015114229.1, from coordinate 70,376 downwards.
GTCAGTGCAGTTTTTCAAACTGTTAGCGCTGTCTTGTTTTCTCCACTGCTGAAAACTTGACATGGGAGTCGTTCCCCTTGTTCTCCATCATTCAGCTTTATAAAGATGAATGCATCCCAGCTTGGCTGAACTTTAGATGTATTCCCGCCGATGAATCAAGAGTCAAGAGTTAGCTCTCTTGACAGCAGCCGGGTCGTACTTGTCTTTGTCATCTCACACAAAATGTCAGCGTCATTTATCACTGAAGGAAAGCCGCGCACGGTCACCTCCTCCCATCTCCAGAGAGAGATGGGATTTATCTGTAAAGCAGGTTGAGCGTTCACTGTCCTGTCAGGGTTAGCCTTGAGGGACTTGAACTGTGCAATATTAAACAGTGTCAGCAGGATCTGTTCAACACTGTTGTAAGCAAAACCCTAATTACAGAAAATTCCTATGCAGTTTGGAATCTGTTTTAGATTTTTTTGTTGTTCTTCCAAGTTTGGATTAGTCTGGAAAGATATTTATGTTTCTACATTTTTTTCTCCTGATTTGCATATTTTGCTCATCATGTTGCCTGAAATTTTCGTTCATTTATTTATTTATCAACCAACCAGAAAAGTAGCTAGCCATACATCCATCCTCCCACCATCCTTCCTTCCTTCCTTGCTGTCCTTTGTTTTCACAGGGTCAGACGCAACTCCTGAAAACTGTAGAAACACTTGCGGCAAATTCACTGTGAACTTATGTTATTATATTAAAAGATGTGTACAAGTACAAGAACTGAGATTTAGGAAAAGCATAGAATCTTGATAGATGTAATTCGCAGGAACCCTGATGAGTTTTGTGTTCCAACTTAAGAACAATAAAGCCCTTTGTGAAGAATGCTGCGTTGATTTCCACATGTTCCTTTATGATAAAGAACCACCTGATGGCCACGCAAGAGCAAAAGAATTATGATAAGTTTATGTAATGCAGAACAGCACAACAGCTTAGAATAAGTCAAGCTGAATACTTCAAACTTTTGACCCATGCTCTTCTTTGGTGATTAACTTTCTTGTCACAAGGAAACAAAATCGTATTGAGAATTTCTTGACTGATCACAAGAGCAGAGTTGACCAGAAAAGTCATTACTATGTGAAATTAAATTTCTGTTGTGTTGAATTTAGTTGCTCAAAAATCAAGATCAAAAATTGGTCTAATTTTTGTCGGGTTTAATAGATGAATGCTCTGAGTAGCTCTGACTTTTTGTGATGAGGGGAAAAAATTCTCGTCACAACAGTTTATAGTTGGTTAATTGTTCTGATAACAATAAAAGTGGTCTTTTTGGCAGTATAATTTACAATAATGCATGTAATTATAATCACAGCCACAAAAAACAGAAAATCTAACTTGAAAACAACAAAAAAATTCAGATTATTAAAGAGAGACTAGGTACATAAATCAGTCCAATAGTAGTGCTGAACAGCAAACAGTTAACTGCATTAAAGCATCTTCAATAAAAATATAGATTTTTTTTTATTAGTTCTGCTCTTGTGTAACTGTGGGGCGGGAAAGAGAAAAAACAATTATACCAATGCTTTTGGTTTTTAGGGTATGTAAAAACGTCTTCATTGTCATGAGTACATACAATTCTCAAACAATTCAATTATGATTAAATGGAACAATAATTGGAAACCACTATTTTCTGCAGAACCTTTGTAAAAACACAGCCTGTGAACCGGGAAGCAGTTACAGTAATTGTGAAAACATAAAATGAGGTTATCTCGATACACCTTTTGGTAATGGAACCACCACCGGCCTGAAACTTAGAGTAAAACCTGTACTGATTTATTCTGAAACTGATTTTGATTTGTGTCACACTTTCAGAACTTATATGTGGCCTAAGGAAAAGGTCTAATAGAAATCATTTTAAAACCAACATGTGACACGGTTTACTAACTTCGTTTCATTGTTGTGGATTTGGTCTGTACCTGACGGTGAGTCAGGCTCGGCGATGCGGCAGCTGTAATTCGCTCTCTCTTTCCTTGTGGTTGTCGGAGGCCGCTGTGATAAAATATTGAGTTCTTCTAAGGTCACTGGGGGGAGGCGTGCATTTCTGACATTTGAACTGAAATAAACCTTTCATTTTTCAGTGACTTATGTACTTTTTTTATTTTTTTTTTTTGACAACATTCACGCTGCGGCAAAGCTTTGTGCTCCTTCCTCAACTCCATCATGTACTGGAGTGCTTAAACATCTTCAGGGTGAAAAAGCTGTTTTCCCCAAAGCACCATGGAAATACAGGAGGCATGCATAGCTGAGAATTGGCTCATTCAGTTGTTTTCTCAGAGCCTGTGGAGGCCGATGATCTATAATCTGATAAACTGGGGATTGCCTTTCTCTTAATTTGCAAGTAAAATGAGAAAGGCAATCAAAGTCGTGGAAAAGTGTGAGTTTATGGATTTAAAGTTACACAACTGTTGCTTTGGTCATTGATAACAGAAAACAATTTGCTAATTGGAGCAGCATGATGTGGCGAGTCAGGTCCCCCTCCGGACATCGGAATATAATGAGGTGCAGCGTGTCATTGCTTAGTTGTTGGTTTGGATTGAAATCATCCGTCTGATCTGAAATGAATAATGCAGCTTAGTTTCCTCTATGTATCCGCATTGTCATTTCTCTGCATTTTCTTTCCCTTTCCTTTCCTTCCCTCTCCGCCCCGACGTTATTCCCTCAGGGATTGCTAAGTTGTCACAGGCCTGTAAATGGCCCATTGATAACCTGGGTCATCTGAAAGGATGTCCTGTCATTTAGGCACAAATGCGTCCTCAGTGTGCATGGCATATGCTGGGATTGTTCCAAGGCAATTTGGAAGAACCCTGGGTGTTTAGAGGAAGCGGAGGAGCGCTACTGTTGTCGGACGCACAGAAAGTCCCTCATTATTTTATTGTAACTTTTATTAGTTTAACTCACAGTCACAAAAGCACTGTACAAACTTATCACTGAGTTAGACAATGACAGTAGGACACTGTCGTAAGACATAATCTGCAGCCGAGCTCAGTCATTGTACAGAGGATAGAGGAGGCTGTGAAGTGGACTGAGCCTCTACAGTCGATGCTGGAATGCTTCCAGGGATTGTGGGTTTGAAGGGCTTTCCACACTGAGGTTACGGTCACTCTGGTCTTCCTCCTCTCTTGGTGAAGGATGTAAGAGTAAACCACATTCTGGACGGCCGTAGTGTTTATGTACACAGCGCCGTGCCCTTGTGCTTTTGATGTACTTCAGTAGTATTTAGCAGCTAAATCGAAAAGCACTTTGTTTCAGAAATGACACAGATTCTCTTCAGCTTAGAAAGAGAATTTATTTGTTTCTTCCACTGACACATTGAGAAGTTATTGTGCAACTTGGCTGTCCCATGAAAGCAGTCCATTTTTACTTTTTCTAATCCGTTTTACTCCTTAGAGCTGGAACCATTAACCGACTAATTAATCAGATTGTAGATAAATTACATTAACATAGTTTTGTAGTGCCAATGACAACAAAACAGAGGGGGGGAAAAATCCAGCATCGTATCGCGGATCACAATAAGAAAATAAAAACAGAAAATGTTTCCCCAAAGTCCTGGCCCTTTCTACAGCACATTAACAAGAACAACATTTCCAAACGTAATACCAAGAGAACACAGAACAAATGCAAAAGGAAAATAAATATCTAAATGCATGCCGCATTGAACGAAATTTAGCCAACCACAAAAATAAGATGGAAGAGACGAGATTTTACACGACAGTCAAACGGAAAGCATACAATGTTGTGAAACTGAAAAACATACAGGGAAAAACTAGTACATGCACATATGAAGTCACACATGACTTGGATTTATCCAGCCAAATATTCCACATTCCCTTAAAAGGACAAATGATTACTGGAACACAACAAACAGTAGCAGACTGTGGCGGTTCATTCATTCATCACCCTGGGCGAGCTCCTCTTTCTATAAATCTAAGATACACAATCTTGGACCCAGAAAAAATAAACACAATATATTAATTGTAGTTTGAGAAAACTAAGGATCTGCTTTTCCAAGATTGACTTGAGGCCCAAATAACATAAAAGATTGTTTATGCAGCTTCATAAACATAATACATGCTCTATAAATCTTTAAAAAACTACAACTGTGACTTAATCTTGTAGGTTGGCGGTAAACTTTAGCGTCATTAACCAGTGATGGGCAAACTGCATTCCTCAAGGACTGGTGTCCTGCAACTTTTACAAGTCTCTCTGCTTCAGCACATCTGGCTCTAATATTAGCTTATTAGCAGAACTTGACTGAATGCTAGTAAGGCAGTTTCACCGTTTAATTTAAGTACAATTGACAACGAATACATCTAAAAGTCTTCCCTCGAGGAATGCAGTTCGAGACCACTGCTTTACATGCAGTTTAAACCTGGTGTGGACCCACCTGGTAAGATCTTCTCGATCCTTCTCCCACCATCATCTGCTGGGAAGCCAGCTGCTTTGGCTCCACTAAGCGGTATGGCACAGGCCGGTTAGGTTTGTACCACTATTTTGTCTGTTTCCACCGAACAGGTGACCTGTACAAACGACTCGACGTACAGCAACTTTCCTAGACCCCCTTTGGATTTAGGTCCCCAGTAGAGGTACTGGTGTCACACAGCACAGTCCATCCACTGTAAAGAAAGAAAAGTGTCACTTGCTTACTATTATACTAGTGCATAACATTTGATGTCACACTAGTATGACAACATTTTGGCATCTGATTTCTCTGCAGTATTGGCAAAACTGTCATTACTGAAACAGCTTTCTCCATTGGCATTCCCTTGAAAATGTGAACATTTACCTCTAAGAAATGCCAACATTTTCAACTTAAGCATGTTCTCAATCTTCAAGCAAAAGTTAGAAATTGTAAAACACCAATTCTGTGAAACTTAGACATTGGTAGACATCTCTTAAGTTGTAGACATTTCACTTTCAATTTACACTCTGTTCTGATACAGAACCTAACTAACTGTGATTCACTTTATGTCAGTAACAACCTCCACATATGAGAGTAGCGAAGGGGTGGGCCATCCCATGCCTCAAGAGCTGGTGTCTTGCAGCTTTTAGGTTCAACACACCTCAAACTGCAGGACATCGGCCCTCCAGGACCAGTGTTGTCCAGTGTTGCTGTTACATATTAGCTCTTAGATTTTGTGTAGACAATGACTGGAAAGCTGAAAATGTTTCAATTTTGGTCACCAACCAATTTTTTGTGTGCATCCCTTACACCAGCCATATTATAAACCGGCACTGGTAGCAATGATAGGTTTATATGGTCTTTAAGTGTTAAAACATAGTTTAGTCTTTTTAGTTCAGAGATCGGTTTGGAGATCAGGGAATCTGTGTACTGTCAATCGGACACCTGGTGTTTACCTCTGGATTGGCTTAAAGCATGTGGATCTGGTGGAATGTCACGTTCTGCATCTGTGTTATGGAACGGGATTACCTTCAGTGCAGCTCACATTTTCCCAGTCATCTTTATTTTCACATCTTTTTTTCTTTCTTTCCACTCCTTTGCCTTGCACATGTGCTTATGTGCTGATTTTACTCTTTCCTTTTCACACGGCTTTCTACTTTTCCCAATTCCATGCCTCTCCACAGCTCCCCCCCCCTCCCTCCCCCCCATCCGAGCCTCCAGTCGCGCGCACGCGCCGCACAAACACGCACGGCATATTCAGGCAAAGACTCACCCTGTGTCGTGCAAGCTGTTAGTCCTGTCTCTCATTTATCTCCCTCCCTTTTCCTTTCCTTCCCTCCTGCCTCCCACCCCCCCTTCCCCAGAATGTTTGGATAGATCTAAATGGTGTGATTGTGACTGCTCTGCCGGTCGTCTGCCTCTGAGCGTCTTTGGAAAGTCTGACGTGAAGGGAAAAGGCAGAGGCAGAGAGAAAAAGGGAAAGGTTCTTCTGAACAACAAGGCATGGCGGCCCTCCAGAGAGTCAAATCCAGAGAGTCAAATCCAGCGTCATAAGTCTTCTCTCCATCCCTTTTCTCTTTATTCCTCTCATTCTCCCACACTCTCTTTTTAGGGCACCTATTCCCTGTCGAGCGTCCCATCTTCAGCGTGTTGTCTACAGTTTCTCTGTCCTTCTTTCTTTCTCTTCCTCTTAACCTCTAGTGGTCTGGTGGAGGCTGAATGAAGGGAGGGGGGCTTGCCACCGCACAGGAGAGACAAAACCTCTAGATCTAGGACTCTCTTTTACCCAGGGAGGTGTCCTGTTGCGTTTTAGGCTCTTCGCCGTGGTTTCACATGTCGTGGCATTCAAAGAGCCCAGGTTAAAGAATGTGGGTCATTTGAAGTAGAAGCACTAAAGTGTGTTGTTTGCCAGTGAATGGGGCCTTCTCACGTTGACATGGTGAAAAGCGTGTGAATAAACACCAGCGCCTGGGGGGCATGCTAAAGTGTTTGGCTATATTCTTCTCTGTACCCCACCTATACAGGCCTGTTATTATCCAACACATGAATGGATCTCTGGGATTCACATTGGATATGAGCACCGGGCCGCTGGTAACCAAGGTACCTTATCAAACTCTCGACAATAGAAGAAGTAGCTTCTGTCCTTTTGAACCTCGAGATGGCGGAGTAATTAAATTTGGCCCGCATGCTGCCCCGCATGTAATTTAGTTGGTGTATGTTTCCTCATCCTGTGCTCACGAGATTATGTTGCTCCTAGTTGTGACCAGCTGCGTGGCTTCCTTAATTGCTTTCCCACAGCAGATGTTCAGATCAGATGGTTTGCATTAAGTCATAGATTGCTCACACAAGGTTTCCTATGAAGATACGCTCTCGTCTTTTGCTGCCCCTTCGTCTGATGAGTTTAAGTGGGTGAGTCTGCGTCGTGTGGAATCACAAAAAAGTAAATCAAAGCTCATGCCTTTCTCTTCTCTCCCCCCCTCCCCCCTCTTTGTTGTCTCCCTGACCTTGATGATGCAGGTGGTCGTGGCAGCGCTGATTGTTTGCCACGCGGCAGAACCCCCGGCCCCTCAGAGGTCCGGAGAGGAGTACAGAAACCTCACTCTGAGAAACCAACTCAGGACGTGTGTGGAGAATGAGCAGTACCTCCACCAAGGGCTCTGCTGCCTGAACTGCAAGCAGGGTAAGAAGGAGAAAAACTCTAAATACTCTAAGAGGAACTACTTACCGCCCCATTAAAAAAAACACACAGCAAAGAACAATGCTCCACGTTCTCTAATCTAATCTCCAGCTTAACTTCCTGAGCAACACTGTAAAGTGTTAGGAGTCTAAAATTACAAATTCACTCAGACTTTTGGAAAGATTTTAAACTCATCTCTGCTGCTGCATAGGAAACAAAATTTGTTCTTAACATGATTTTCCATTAGCAGGTTGTCATTTCCTTTTTTGTCGTTTTTAAACTCAAAAGGAAGAGCCTCTTAATAAACATTGTTACCTGGATTTGACTGGCTTCCTTAAAAAGTAGTGTCATTATTTTGTTGACTTGTTACAAACTAAACGTAGGTCACCTGAAGCATCAATATTTTGTCTTTTTTTCCAATACAGAATGCAAAATGTGTCTTGCAGCTTACATGGCAGTAATTTTTTTTTTTTTTTTTGTTATTTCAGAACCTATTTTAACATTCACACATGTAGGGAAACAGTCTATTAATTAAAATGTAAATTCAGCATATTTGTTCAATTTCAGGCAATGTTTTGCTAATTAATCAACTAGAGATTTGTTACATTTTCATGGATTGAGACTGATAAGGAATTGGTTGTTCAAATATCTGAAATCTGTTTTTTTCCCCCTTATTTATTAATAGCGTCACATATAAAAAGCTCCCACCCCCATTTTCAGTCTATTAATGTATTAACAAACAGTATTTATTCTGATGCCCCTTTTTGGAGTTGGAAAAAAATCAAATAAATGGGGATAATTGTATCTTCCAGTGTTGCTTAAATCCAAAACCTTACTTATGTACATTTTTAAACGCGTCTTTTTTTTTTTTTTTTTTTTTTTGTGGTGTAATCCTAAGCCATAAAATTGCATTTGGTTGAACTTGGAATCAGTGAGTCAGAACTCTGGAAACTGGTGTGGCCAGGAAAATCCTGATTGTTGAATCTCTAGGATTAAAAAGAGATTCCTCAACGTCACCAATAGCAATAAAACAGATGAAGGAAGACTGTTAAAAATATAAGTCTAAGAAAATCAACATTCATTAATAGATATTTAATTCTTTCAACTGAGCGATGTGGATAATCAGAAACACTGGCACAACAAGAGGAACACAACGGTAAATTAATGTATTTTATATTCTAAAACTAACAAGATACATCAAAATTAAAGTAAAAAAAAGTGATGCAAAACTTAAAGAATTTGAAGTAAATAAAAATTAAATACAAACACAATCAAATAATGACATAAATAAAGCTACAACAACTGAAAAACAGAATTATGATACTTATGGAAAATTAAATGAATATATTCTGAAACTTTGTCTCCTTTGTACACCTGAGAATAAAAAGCAAAATTATAAAATGTGTCAATTTTTTCCCCTTGATGTTATTCTTTTCCAGCCATCCTCAGATATTCAGGAACCAGAACCACCGTAGTCAGACTAGAAGGAAACGTTGTTCCAAACGTTTAGGGATTCTTACATATTTTTCAGACAACTGTTTCCCCCTCTGTGTTTTACAGACTATTTACAACTAGATGCTATAAATAAATATAGTTTAGTGTCCGCTTCGTGTATTCTGAACTTTAAGGGCTATAAATTACGTTATATTCCTCCTCCTCCAAACTCCGAAAAGTTTGGAAATGTTGTCCTCACCGCTCCGTCTGGAAATAAGGCATGACGGCCAGGAGCAGAAAGGCCGTCGCTCCGTCTGAGCTCAAGTACAAAATAAGTGGAAACTCCAGGGCTTGAAGTCAGAGTTGTTTTTGAAGGTCCAAGTCATTAAAAGCACCAACCTTTTTAATTAATTACGTACATAATGTGATAAACCATTTAACTTGTCCTGGGCCCGAAATATATTTAGCCAGAAAGCAATTACTGTATTCTACTGGTGGCTTATTGAGTTATTTCATTTGCGATTCTCAATTCTGGGGAAAAAAAACAATGTTTTTTGTCTGTTATTGAGTTCATTTTTAATGTCGGTTTGTTTTCTTCTTCCTCTGGCTCTTCCAACGGCAACCTTCATCAATCACCTTGTAATTTATGCAATTACATGCATTTGATTGCTGAAAACTAAATCCTGGTGGACAGCTGATTTATTTCTGTGGGCCTCCATCGTTTGTTGACAGCAGCTGCAACGCTTCACTCCTGCTTGTTTTCCCACTTGTTAATTAGTTCTTGTTAATTAGCTCCTATTAATTAATGGAGGAGAGATTAGTTTTTCCAGTAACAATTTATCTTTAAGTAACTGTGACAGTCAATCTGTCTCCAAGTAAAAACAAAAAGAAAAACATTTCTAACTGAAGATGTCTGTGCTCCGTGTTGCATCTTCCCCCTGTGCCCCAGTCTTTTTTGTTTTTTTTCTTTTTCCCCCTCCCATTTGTACATCAGATAAATCCTGAAAACACATGAGAATCAAGTGGTTTTATTCATGGCATGCTTGAGCTGATCATAGAGATAAGTATGATAATCCAGCAGAGCGAAGTAGGTCAGATCACTTTGTAGTTCGCTCAATCGCTCCCTCTTTTAGCGCTTGTGACACAAACACTTCCTGAACATAAAAAAAAAAGAGAAGAAGAAGGCGGCATGTATAACATAGAAACTTCTGTTCTGTTTAGCTTCGCTTTACCTTAGGGTTGTCTCTGGAATATATTGCTGCGGTGTGACCTGTTTCAACAGGAAGCGCATCTGCATAATGGAGCTGTTATTCACAGGACAAGACATTTAATTAAGTTATATTTGTGGTGTGATGAGTTGTGGTCTGATTGTTTTCTTATTTCATTTGCAGGAACGTTTGTGCAGAAGCCCTGTGAAGCTGATCTGGAGGAAGGAACCTGCGTGTCCTGTGAACACGGGCAGACGTACACCGAGCATCCAAATGGGATGAGTCGCTGTCTGCCCTGTACACACTGTCGCCCAGGTAACCAAGTTCTCCGTTTCTTTACCAATGTATCATTGATTATTAATCGGTCAGTGGAATATAACTTTTTATTTACCAAGGATTAAAATGTGTATCTTCAAATTAGTCAAAGGAGGAAAAAGTCAGATTAATTGGTCATAATTATTTTTTTAAATTGGTCATAGTTCTAAGCTTTGTAGCTAGCTGATGTTGCTAACTTAGCAGAAAAAAACCTGTCAGGACTAATTTTAGCAAACAGCAGTCAAAATATTTTTTTCAGTCTCCTTGCCATGATGCAATCAGTCCATAATTTATAGCACAATTGGCCGGTGTCAGTATCTGTTCGTTAAGTAAAACTGGGTCAATAATAACCATTGTTTATTTCCATATTATTGTCTTATGTGTATTTGCATTGGGAGAGGAGGGTGTTTCATTTGTTGGGTGATATGACAGCGATGCAGTGCAGAATTGTAGGGTGATTAACTTAAGCAGTTAAGTTAAACTTTTTATGGTCTTAAAGGAGTAAGGACATGTATACAATATAAATAATATTGGTTATCAGCAATAACGGCAATATTAATATCGGATATTGATATTGACCCGAGTTTTCAAATCAGTGCATTTTTTTACAATTCATATCAGGAAGAGAAGCAACAAGGGTCACAAAGGAGAACATGGATAACAGTTTTGTTATGTAAAAACATTGACAAAATGTTTGATTAGGATCTTGGATTAGCTGTTAGCATGTTTAGCATCTCTAATTGTATGCAGCTCTCTTTGTGCTAATCCCCTAAAGGCTACCAACATTTATAAATCAAAAATGTTTTCAGACACTAATGGATAAACCAGACTAGCATCTTCCCCTCAATGAAAATCTGACATGATAATCTGCAAAATACTTTCCACTCTAAAATGCTTTGTCAACTTTTGCCAGAAAGGAATATTGTCTAAAAAAACTAAACAGAATTTTTTAACTGTGCATAGATTTGCTTCAGGTCATCAGATGATTTCTTTAAACATCTAAATTATTTCGTTGGATTTTCTTATCTTATTTAAATTTCCATTCAGGCACTAAATAAGACTAAGCATTGTTTTTTTTTGTTTTTTTTTTTTTTTGTTTGTTTGTTTGTTTTTTTACCATATTTCCCTTTTTCTGTGAGCAACTATCTCCAGAATCCCAGTGTGCCTTAAAACGTGGCGGGGAAACAAAAAATAAATAAATAAAAGAACTGACACCTATCTGAATCTCCCCTCCATTTAATCCTTTGCCTTTTTTTAGAAAAAAAAAAAAAATCAGATAACCACAGAGTGTTCTAAAGATCCTGCTTGTCAAAGATGTATTGTTTTAGGAAAGCTGATAGCTCTTTGTCTGTGGCCTGCGCCTTTCACGTCCACAGCTGAAAATGGGATCTTATGATGTTACACAGGGCAGCAGGGCGTGTCTTTGTTGTTTTTGTTTCCCGGCCTGAATGCGAGCGTGTTACTTGTCTCGGGAAGGTTTTGCCTGTGTGTCCGTCTTACCTGGCTGAACTGGGTGTGGCTGCGCGTCATTGTCCACCCCCATACTGGGCGTCTTTGTGTCCGATGAAAGGCAGCAGCCACAGAAAAGAGAATACTGTTACATAGGTTGTGTTTTGTTCTCACTTATTTTACTTTTAAGGTTAAGTATTGGGGTTTGTTTTGTTTTTCACCCCAGATCTTTTTAATGCCTTTCATAATCTTGTGACACTAAAAAAAACCCAAAAAAGTAAAGTTTAAACTTTTAAGTCCCGCATTGCTTTGTGGAGTGCTTGCACTTATTCTGAACCACGCTGCGATGTGAAACACTTAAGAACTTCCTGTTGGGAGCTGCTGTTGATTTAATGAATCATTTATGGTGTCACATGAATGAACTTTGCTTTAGTGTATTTTGTAGTTAGTGCCAGTCCATCAAACCATGTAATATTTCAGACCTCAGTTGAAATCGGTCAATTAAAATAATAATAAAAAACAGGAGAAAAGTTGCTTTTGGTGCATCAACCTGATTCTATAAGACAGACTCGCGCGGCTTAGCGTTCGTGACGGTTTAATGTAACTGGACTCCTTAGTCGGTGACTGCGCTGCAACTTCAGCTTTGCGTTTTATTTATTGATTTTTACCAAGCTGGTAATCATGTTTTTAGCTCATGAGCTCGTTTGTTGTATTTAAGCATCACATCACCAAGCTGACGTCCATCAATCTGTCTCCTCCATGACACATTTCTATTGGAAAAACTCCAGCCTGTGTGGTTCAGGGAAGGAAACAAAGCACTGAGTGTAAAGGTCCTCCGCTGGTTTTAAACAACAAAACAATAGAGCACAACGAAACCTGAATTATAGCTTGATCACATTAGGGAGAAGGCAAACAGTTATGACTAAATTCACAAACAATGTCGGGGCTGGAGCTGTGAATTTCAGCTGACCTCACTGTTCCATCTGATTGTGACTCCTTAGCTCAGTACGTCTGTGTGTTCATTCCTCTAAACACACACACGCACACACACCCCTGGTACTCTTCCACTCGTCGTAAAGTTAAAATCACAAACTTCATAGAGTTTTCTTTTTATTATTATTACTTTTATTTTATTTTATTTTTTTATGTGATGGACCTCGGGTTTCTGAAATCAGGGGTCATGACGCACCGCTCCAGACTTTTAGTGGAACAAGTTTACTTTCCCAAAAAAAGCATGACTTTAAAAGCAGCAATGGCCGCCGTCCTCCTCGTTTCCACACCAAGAACTCGGCTGTCCCGTCGTTAAGGAGCGAGCGGAGAGTGACTCCGGTCCAAACGCTGGCAATACCGGAACGTTCTCTGGCATTTTATGAAAAAGGGCTTCAAACCGTAGAAATGTTGTCAGAAAACTTAAATGGATTAGAAAACCATATTCCTCCTCCAATGTTGTTTTGTGGCTAAGGACTACTTTGACAACTGGAATAAATTGAGAATATTTAACGTAATATTTTTACAGGAAAATTCCCCCTCTTTACTGTCATACCCCTAAATAAATCTCAGTTATTTTCAAAGGTCACCTGAGCGTAGTTTAATTCTAGTTGCACTGTTTTTGGTATCACAAACTGTGGAAAACGTTTATGGAATATGAATATACAAGTTTCCTTCTGATACAAATTGCTTGAGAAATCCATATTGGAACAGCTACAAATGTGTTTGTATAGTATATTTATTTTGTGCTCAAACATCCACACACATTCATAGATGATATGCAAATCTGTAGACAACCTGGGATTCAGTGCCCTGCCCAGAGGCACATCAAACCCACAAGTTTTGGTTTGCAAAACGGCGACTCTACCCACAGTCACAGTCGGAATCGACCAAAAGTTTTTACAAAATAACATCCATAAATTAAATTGTACCTGAGATTTTTTTTATTTTTTTACAGTGCTGAAAAACAGCAAAATAAGTACACAGTGCAAAATGGTTCAGTTCTGAAAACTCACAAAATTGGTTCCTAATAATAATGGTGGGGTTTTTTTTTTCTATGACCTATCATCTTTTTTTTTTTAGCTTGCTTCTGTGCTGTGCCAAAGTAATTAGTCAGTCCAAGTTGTTTTTGCAACTTTCTGTTTTTTTGTTGTAATTTTTTCCACTGTATCAGTCAGTATAAGCAAAGCATTAAAAAAAACAATGAATCCGTATGAAGAAACATTTTTCGGTGGTGTATTAAGACTAATTTCCACACCAACACGTTTTTCTTTCTTTTTTTTAACGTCACTTTGACGTAGCTTACCAGTAGAGCGTTTTCTTTTTACAGACCAGAAGGAATCATAAATTGACAGTCTGCTGCTTTTTTTTTTTTTATTAAGAAATGTTTGCAATGCATTTCATTACCATGAAGCCACAAAAACTGTTAGCATTCCTGTTTTGTTTGTTTTTTTTTCCATGTTTAATCAGTTTTTGTTTTCCAAAAGTTTGTGGCTCCCACAATTTATCAGATGCTGGAGGGCTTAAGTGCCTCAGCACTTAATAGCCATGCAGTAAATGACATTTTCCCCGCAGTCCTTTAAGGCCTATATGCCTTGAGAAATGCAGTGGAACAAAACCGGCGACTGTTCTGCTTTGGTGCAGAGTAATTTCATTTTTATTATTATACATTACCCAAACGATAACAGTGAAAGACATTGGCTATCCCATGAGCGGCGGTTTTGGAGTGAGTCACAAAACAGTGGTTGTGTTCTCTGCGTGACCGTAAGGAGTCTGTGTTTCACTCTGACAAGAACACGCTCAAAAACAACATGTTTACTGTTCAACAATTTGCTTCTGCGGCTGTTCAGGTGAAACGGACCGTATTCTGTCTTTTTAAAGCCAACATGCTCTTGCAGCTGGAATATTGGCAAGCTAGTTAGTGTAATCACAAGCCTGATTGCTAACGGCAGGACAAAAGGCCAGATATTAGAGAAATAGTGTTGAGGAACGAGAAAAAACTGACAAAAAGGCCGTGTTTTAACTTTGTTTCAATTAATAATGAGAGAAAATTCCTGTAAAGGTATGGAAAGATTACAGATTTCACACACTGCTCTGGCATAGATTTTTTTTTTAATTTGCAGGCACGGCCGTCTTATTTACTGAAGCTGGGGGTTAATAGAGGTGAACTTTTTTTTTATTATTGTTTCCAGAATTTTCACGTAACCCGTTTAAAAAAGCTGCAGCTGCTGTCGTTTATGTTCCCAAAGTCACAAAGTTTCTCATACTCCTGCTAAAGTGAGCAGAAAGAAGGAAACCTAATTGTCACGCTTATCCGTTTATGGAAAAAGTCACAGCACGGTTACAAACTGGCTATAAATTAGCTAAAAAAGAAAAAAAAATGTGCTCAGAAAATCCAACAAAGGTTTCTCTGTTACTCTTTTCTCATTGAATCCTGAACATGCATCAACAGGTTAGACATAGTTGACTAAAGCAGAGGTCACACACACTCACATGACCAATTTGATTTGGAGTTGGAGGTTTTAAAATTTTTTCACAACGTTTTACCATTTTTTTCCCTACAGACGAAAGAGTAATCACTCCCTGCACAATCACAGCGGACACCAAGTGCCAGTGCAAGCCCGGCACCTTCTGCGTTCCTGACCAGGCCTGTGAGGTCTGCAAACGCTGTGCCAAGTGAGTGCTGCTCAAACATTTACAGCTTTGTCACTTTTTAGCCCTTCATGTATAGATTACAGTACCTTGTAAAGTATTTGTACGTATTGAACTTTTCCACTTTTTGTCACTTTACAAGCACAAACGTTTTTGTTTTTCTTTGGGATTTTATGCGTTCAAAGAACCTGAAGTAGTTCCTAAATGGCTTTGTAAAAAAAAAAAAAAAAAAAAAAACTAAACTTGCTGCTGTGCTTTTTATAATCACCCCCCTGTGATAAGAGACCCCTAAATGAAATCACATATAGCGACACTTGATTAGTAAATGGGTGCCATGTGGCTCAAGATGAAATCTGAGCCCGAAAGAGAGATTGCAAAACCAGCTCCACATCACCGTGACAACACAATCTCCACCACAGTAGTACATGGTGGTGGCAGTATCATGCTGTGGAGGTTATTTTAATAAACAGAGAGTATGGAGCTGATCATGTGCTCAGAAACCAGACACCTATTACATGAGTTTAAGATGCTTTTTATAAAATTGGCTAAAAGTCTGACGATAAAATCCATGGCAACCAATTCACTTCAGAAGCCACCTAATAACTCCACCTGGAAGTTAATATCTGTGTAGGATTAACAGTTTTTCAAGACTATTTGTGAAAAAACAAATGCGTATTAGAAGAGTGAAGAATACACACAAATATAATTACAGAGTGGATAATATTCAAGACTGCTAATTAGATTAGTGACGGGTCACCTTCAGAAGTATCAGAGAATAATTTATCTTGATGTGATTCTCATTGCATTTGCTCCACTTCTACTACATTACAGGTGCAAAGCCGGTGAGGAGGAGGTGAAGAGCTGCACGCCCTTTTCCAATACGGTGTGCCGAAAACGAGACCCGTCCCCAACCGAGACGGTAACGCCTCGGTCTCCTCCGGTTCCCGACCCGCCGACAAACACCTGTAAGTTTCACACATCCTGTGTTGGAACGTTAATCGCCGCCCAGACGGGAATTTGTCTCATCCGAAACGATCTCTTCCAGGGTTTCTTGTATTAATGGTCTTGATCTGCATCATGGTCATCGTCATTTTCGCCGTTATTTTTTGGTTCCTGCGGAAACAGCACTCGTGCGACGTAACATGTAAGTCTGTGCTGCATTTTATAGCCCAACAACATTTAGCTAATTTTTTTTTCTAACACGATTTTCTTGCTTTCAACAGGGTTAAAAAGCTCTTGTGAATCGAGTGAAATCGTAAAGATTCCCATTGTAAGTTCCATCCGATCTTACTTTTTTTTTTTTATGTACGTCCAGATAACATTAAATAAAACCAACATTCACCTAAATTTTTTATTTTATTTTATTTTTTTCCCTTCCTTCTCGGTTAGGATGAGAGTGGAGCCACTGCGGAGGAGAAGCAGAACAACCAGAACGCGGGCCTGGAGGGACAGGAGCCCCGCCCGGAGTCGCGGCCCCTGCTGCAGGAGACGCAACCCGTGATGACCAAGGCCTGCCCGCCTCTGGAGGACGAGGACCGCGGACTGGGCGACAGTTTGCCCAACACCACCAGCTCGTCTCAGACCAGCCTGTCGGCGCTGCCCACCGCCGCCTCCCCTGGCAGCACCCCGCACCACAGCCCCGCCGGCTTCAGGCAGCTGCCTGCAGACACGGTGAGAGCAGCAGAATCAAACATCTTTCTCTTATTTAATGCAAATCAGCAGGCGTCACGTGACAACCCAAAACCTCAAAGTACTTTATTGGGATTTTGTGCAACAGACCATCACAGTGTAGTGCATTATTTGTGAAGCAGACCGAAAAGGATGCATTTAAACGTTTTTGTACAAATGAACCTGTCTGGCAGGAGTTTGTGTTCAGCCAGTCATACTTGGGGATGCACAGATCAACTTTTTCTGCACTTCCGGCACCGATACCTGAGATTTACTGCTGGCTGATGCAGAAACACAGTGTAAAAATAGTTGACTTAAAATATATATATTTTTTCCTGAACACAGACATAAATGTACAGAATTACACATTTATTTGATAACTCTGCTCCAGCACATAACCAACAGCTTCACAAGCTTGGTGAAACGTAAAAACAACGTGAATTTGTTCAGCCAGTGCAGTTAGCAGTGTAACGGCCAATGTAAAGTAAATAACAAAGAAACTGAAACTGACAAGAAAGGTTGACTGTCTTGGTCAAACATGTAAAAACTCGACTGCAACAAACCTTTCAAATGGTTCAGAAAGAGCAATTAGGAATCTTAAATATAATGTAAAATAAATAATGAAGCACGATGTCGCTCAGAGGAAAAAGCATAGAATCAGACTGACTAGATCTGCAGTTTTGTATCAAACACATTGTCACCAATATCCAATCTAGATTTTTTTTTTTATTTAAATATCGGGACCGATACAGATATTGATATTGGATCGGTGCATCTCTCTCTCTTGCTATAAATAAAATCCAGCACAATCCAGTTTTCTTTAAAAGCTACACAATCAGTATATTTAGTTCATCTGGCTGTAATTTCTCCTCTGTAAATCCAGCTACTCTGTTAGGGCCTCAGAGGTTTGGTGGAGAACATTAGTGAACAAAAGGCGAGCAGGTCAGGGACTCAGTGCTGGGGACATTTAAAGCAGGTTCGGGTTGTGAAACAGTGTCCCAAGTTTGGAACATTTTCAGTCCACAAAGATGTGGAGAAAACTCCCAAACTGACTCATCGGACGTGGAGAGAATTAGTCTTTTCTTTTAGTTAGATGTATCAAAGTTGTCACGGCCTTCTGAGCTCCAAAGCCTAAAATTATTCCAAGAAAATGGCGTGGGTGGCAACAGGTGGCTTGTTTCTGGAATGCACTGTCAACCTGGTTGTTTGAAAAATAAATGCCATGATGTTTCTAGAAAATCAAAAACAAAATACTAACTAAAAATTTCTTACAACATGGGTGAAAATGAAACTTAATGTGACCTGTACAGGTTTAAAAAGTGGTTAAAAAATATCATTTTAAAAACCTACAAACTTTTGGTAAACATCTCCACCCTACCTCCCCCTCGCCCCCCCCAAAAAAAATTAACGGGAGGGTCTAAAAGTTACCAAATCCAAAAATATGAGTCACAGATTTTGGTTCCGAACTAACTTAAATATGTTCCAAATTGATAGAAAAAAACACAAAATTGATAGAAGTTATGATTTACAAAACTGAAACATTAACAGCCACAGCAAACGTAGAGGAACCAAAAGAAATGGACGCCTCATTTTGTAATTTTGTACAACGTATTCCGCTTCTGTGTTGTTCTACTTTACATTAAATCAATCTTTAAAAAAAATAAACAACAATATGCTTGGAAGTTTGTGATTGTAAAGTAGCAAAATGCTAAAAAATAAAAATAAATAAATAAAAAAAACCCTTTAAACACTTTTGCATTCTATGTTTTCTCCACTTCTTTTCTTATAACATTCTTCTTTTTCATCTTTCTACAGGATGACCCTCTTGGACATCGATTGCTGCCACTGCTTGGTAAGACGGATCTCCATTGTTTCCTGTTGTTTTGCACCAACACAAAAAAAAACAGCGCAGCACAGCAACCTATGCCAGATCGCGGAGAAGTCAAGAAAGCCGACATCTCCGCAAGATCTCCCACTTTAGTGCTTGATAGACTGCTGATCTCATGATAGTCAGGCCTGATCTGAGCCTGCAGGGCTTTTGAAACATTCAGCTTTTTTTTCTTTCTTTCTGCTGCCGTTTCTCCTACTGAATTGAAGAGGACATATCTTAGAGTTTGATCTTGCATTGATTGTTTTAAATTGACATCCTTCAAAGGGAAATGCATTTAACTACTCTGCCTGTATGTAGCAGACAAGAGAGTTAACTTATGATGTGGATATGGAGAATTTCACTTCTAATAATACCAAGCTATTGTAAGTGAGCACGAAATGCTGTTCTGGTGTCGCATTCAGTTATAATGGAAACCATTTGCCCACTTAAAGATTTATTTATTTAGTTTTATTTGTCATGTTTCAGGTCATTAACCACATTTTAATGTCACACAAACCACAGTGTTCTGCCGCAGTGTTGACTAGTGTTTGTTTTGCTCTGATTGCGTAGGGTCGGAGAAGTCCCTGAGGAAGAGCTTCGACTTGTTCGACGAATACCTGGACGTGCGGATCCACAACAAGTTCTTCCGACTGATCGGCATCAGCGACAACCACATTCGGATCGCCGAGAGCGGCGCCCCTGGCGACAAGGTGTACGAACTGCTGAAGAACTGGATGCAGAGGCAGGGGCTGAAGGCCGACATCAACGACCTGCTGAAGGCGCTGCTGAGCATGGACCAGCGGCGCTCGGCCGAGTGCATCGCCCACGCCGCCTTGAGGCGAGGCTACTACAAGCACGCCGACACCCCCTGAAGCTAACGACGCGAACGCCAACGCTACTCGCCACCGGAACAAACTACAGCCGCCGTCGGTAGAACGCCGTGCCTCACAGAACAAGGCTTACCTCCTTTTTTTGTGGCTGTCCAGCCATGCTTTAAAAAGCCAGTAGTTTTTCTTTTAAAAACAAACAAAAAAAAAAAACGACAACAAAAAAACCCAAAAACAACGCATAAAAAAAGGGGAAAGTCAAGACACACCGATCAGTTGTTGACTACTCGCCAAATGCTGAAGCAAACAAAAAAACAAAAACGTTCAAATATGCTTTCGATGAAAGCCCGAAAGGCTTCAACTGTTGCGTTCTGACACATTTGGATGTTCTCGGCTGTCGGTGAAGAGGCCAGACACTGAAAGCACAGAAGTCTCCAGCCGTGTCCCACCCAAGTCACGAGACACTACCGGCCGGAGAACAGGGGGCGGGGGGAGACGAGGATAATATACACTGGTTTGTAGGAGCGGCATGGCATGTGCTGCTAATACCGTGCCTGTTCGATGCACTGATACCTGGTGGCACATGTAGAACTGAAAACAGGTCAAGTTTCAATGTGTTCTGTAGATTCAATCCTCACTGCTAATATCAGTCCATGAATACTTTTCTTCTCTAATGGTGGAAAACATTCACAAATACTAATATCCATCCCTACTAATGACGTATTTACCTCTTCATCATTGTTTTGTTTTTGTTTTTTTTCCCTACAGCTTCATCATGTTCCTCAAAGTGTGTTCTAGTTGTGTCCACGGTCTTTGTGTGTTCAGTGTTCTCACTTTCAAACACTGTAGAAGGAATTTACAGGACGTTTCTAATCGGAGCATGGTCGCCTCGACGTTTCCGTGGCGACCTGGAGAAGTTCAGAGGTCATTCTATTTATTGTCATATTTATTGAGATGATTATTATCTGTGATTATTTATACCATTGCCAAAAACAACCCTGGAAAAACACACGGTCGTTGTGACGTCCCTGCAGGGCAAAAAAAAAAAAGAAACGACTGAGATCAAATCCTTCCACGTTCAAAAACGACAAAAAAAATGTAGCATTTTTTTTATTATTATTTTTATTTTATTTTCTCTTCCTGCTTGTCAGACTAGGCTCAGAACGACAATCCAGCGTTGCACATAAAGTGTGATCCGTGTGTCTTTTTTTTTTTTTAACATCAGCAAGGTTCAGTTGATTGACAGAGCGGAGGTTTCAATGATGCCTTAAGCAGAATGTATCTCGACGAATTAAATTTTTGATTAACTTCGGACGTTCAACCCGTTTTTGGCTAACCGACTGAACGCGTAACCCGTCGTCCGAGTCCACGAGACGGGGGCAGGTTACACGGCGTTTCCTGGTGACGCAAGATGAAGGAAATCTTTTCTGGATATAAAAAGAAGCTCAGATTTTGTGTTTTAAAAACTCACCCTACGTGGATACATGCATGTGCATCCACAAGCCTTAGAAATGTATTTAAAATATGCAGATGGATTTAGAAATCAAAGTGAATATAATGAGTTATGGAACTGCTCATCAACCAGAAACATGTTGATTGTTTTTGTTTGTCTTTTCTTGTTTATGCCCTTTTTTTTCCCCCTGCATACTGTTATGTAAAAAGCACAGATTTAGAGTTATGTATTGTTTTCTGATGAGTGATGCTACAGTGCTGGCACTGCCATCTATTGACAAAACCATGAAACTGCAGCCTGCATCCGTTTCTAGTTACTCTACACGCCCGTCCTGGTTTATTTTTCCGTGTCTGTTGCATCCATTTTTCAACTGAATTCTCCTGTTGGCCTGATGCAGCAGAGTAGGGAAAATGATTCAATTCTTTTGTTTACTCCATACCACATCGTGTGTGTGTCTGTAGATTTTAATATCTCAGTTTTTATATGCTTTTAGTGCAAGTCTAAGCTGTTCAGTTAATTTCCATTAAGTTCTGTAATTGCCAGATTACCGTTAAGCCATCCCCCCCCACCCACCAAGTTACTGTTTGGTTGTCATGGATCTTTAAATACAAAGTGATGTAAATACAACAAAGCTGTTTTTACATTAAGTTCAAATAAATGTTTCGTACAGTTGTAAATGTAAAATGAGTGTTTTAATTGCTGCTTCTCTGGAAAAAGTATCACCGGTTGCTTGTTTTTTTTTGTTTGTTTGTTTTTGTTTTTTTCAGGATTCACAGATGTTAATGCTTTCACAGCTCTACCAATTATCTTGTCTCTTAGTGGCATTCTTGGTGTGTTCTGTTAAATAGAAGGTTGCAGATGCTCCTAATTACCGCATGGTCGGGTAAGAGTTTAAATCAGCCTTCACTATTTGGTAATTACAGAAATATCTCAGACTGGTTCTTAATTAAAAGAAACGTGTAAAATCACACCACTTTATAGACTTCTCGGAAGTCCTCTTATGCTTTACTGCAATTAAAGCGTCTCGTGTTTTGGACATTTTTTCACATCTACAGATGGCCCATCAGTCAGATCGGATGCAGGATGTCTGTAAACAAACATCAGGTTTAAGTCGGTAAACCTCATGATATTCGAGTCTGTTCCTGCCTTTTTATAGTTCTTTCTCTGAACAACATGCATTTAGTTTCATCCATCTTGGAGCTATTTATAGCTTCATTCAACAATCCCTTTATACGTGAGAATTTTAGAGGCTAGTCTGAGCTGTTTTCTCTTGCTTTCTTAATTACCTCCAGACTTGCTTAATCCTTGCAAGTTAAATGGGTGTATTAGAAGTAAAATGGATGAAAACAGTGATGAGAGAAAATCCATTTGTCCATTTATTTTTCTCTAAATTCGTTTTTATTTGTAATATCATTTGTGTGGTCAAAATTGCTGAATTTACGCATTGCCTATTGAAATACAGAAAGAAGACCGGGGCGAGGCAGTGCAGTGCTGTGCCTCGCCTCTGGTGGCGCTGTGTCACACAAAGTGAATGAAGGCAGGCAGTTGGCGCATGCTCATTGCTGTTCTCTTAATATCGCCAATATACTTGTTTAGTTACACATATTCTACTGACGTTCAACAATCCATCTAATGTATTTAATGAATGTGTGTGGCATACTTGGTCTTCACGATCGGCCATTAATATGCAGTGAAAATGCGCAGTACAGTACCTAACTGATAGGGGGCGGTGCTGAGTAAATGAAAGGAAAATGAAACGGAAACGAGGACTTATTATTTTTACATCAGAGTGACAGACATTTGTGGGGAAAGGATAGGTGCCTGGACTTCATGTTAAAATAAAGGTAAGCTCATACATGAGCTGTATTGGTTTTTTTGGTGGGGGGGCTTGTTTAGGTGACCTAAAGAAGAATATATACAAAAGTGTAATCTTCCCTCCGCTTTACAATTGTGTTCTATTTTGTTTTGGTCTATCGGAAAGAAGTGCTAAAGTTTGTGGTTATAATTGAGGGTGCAGCGATTACAGTTCTTTGGCCGATCACCAATCTTTAAATAGTTCTTTGTTGTTTTTGTTCTGAAACATTGCTAAATATATCATGCTATGTAAACATCTACACAAGTTTATTTATGTTTATTTTAAATTTACACTTCATCACCAAAGATATGTCAACAATCATTTACAAGAGAAGATTCTCCCCCCTTTGTGCCCCCTTTATATAGATTTATTTTTTAGTCAAACAATTTCTGAGCCTGACCTCCTACCGTCAAGGATCACCTTACAGAAACAGGGAATGTGCAAATTTTTCAGTACTTCCTTAAACTAATCAGAACAAAGGAATCCAGGCTTTTTATACCCCATTCATAGTTTCTGTAAAGGAAAAGCAGGTGACATCGACTCGTTTTATGGGATTCTTTTCAACTTTGAAGCCAAATTTCATTTTCCCGGAGCTGCATCTGTGCGTGTCTCACAGATAAAAGCCTCTAACAGGACCTTGTAATTGGACACAAGGTCAAACTAACCCACCAGCCACCGTGCGGTTAAGAACAGACCACTCCTGCACTCACTTAATAAAAAAAAAAAAAAAAAAAAAAAAAAAAAAGGGGGTGGGGTGGGGGGGACAAAAAGGTACTGGCATCTTTCTGAGCTAATTGAAAACATTTTGAGTTTTCAGAAAAAATTGCCAGAATGCTAATTGGAAATTCTAGGCCACACTCGGATCGTGTACGTCAGGGCCACAGTACTGCTGCTTTGCCAGAGTTGTACAAAAAAAACAACTTTATCTTCTTTTTAATGGGACTTTATGCAATCAAACCTCAACAGGATATAAATAGGAAGTGGAAGAAAAAGGATATGTGTCTGTATTCAGACCCTTTTACTGTAATATTTATATAATAGAATGGCCTACTCAAAGTCCAGACTGAAATGTTATTTGTAATCAGTGTTAGGACTTGAAGATCACTCTTTAAATTTGCTCTCCAGCTAGCTTTAATGCATTTGAGCTACTTTGCAAAAGAGAATAAGCAGAAATGCTGTCCTCTAAATGTGTATGACTTAAACTCATACACTCCACTTCCTGTTTATCACAAAAAATACACATATTTTTAGAGACATTAATGTTACAAAATGTAATAAAAAAAAAATGTTGCAGGGTTGTAAATTTTCCCAAAGCTCTGCACGACTGTGGCTCTAACGGGGTAAAACCAAACAATAAATCCAATGTTTATGTTTAGAAAATATTTTCATTCAAATCAAACAAAACGGGCAACTTCTGCAGATGAAACATCATAAAACGACAATGCGGCCGTTTGCATGTCGCTTTAGAAAGAAAACATTTGATGAAGCACTTAAAACATAGGCGATACACAAAGAAAAAAGAAACAACTATTCTGTTCTGAATTGTTTCTTTGTTTTTTGTTTAAATTTGAATATTGTTTTCTGCTTAATCGGAATTTGTGGAACAATTGTGCTTCGCTCCACGGCCGCTGCGCTGAGGAAAGAACCGAGCAGTCCTTTTTTTTTTCTCTCTCTTTTTTTCTTCTCATTGTTTTCATTCCTCTTGTTGGGCTGGAAGATTAATTTTTAATGCATTTTCCAACAGAAACGACTGCAGACAAAATATACAATCTTCTGAGAGAAAACACAGCCCAGTTTCCATTTTGTCTCCGTTTTCCCAGGACGCTGTTTGTGTTTGGAGCTACAGGGGAGGAGATAATAACATACACACTGAATTTTGAATTTTTAAAAAAAACTAGGCTTTTTTTCCAGGACATAACATTATTAGGCTATTATGGAACCCAGAATCTTCATATTGGTTTAAGATAAACTTTGATGTCTCTCTTTCTCTTTCCCTCTGTTTCCTTGGATAGAAACTGAAAATCCACATAAAATCCCAATGAAATAATAATCTGAAACTTTAAGTTGAAATGGGATGGAATGTGAGAAAAGTTCAAAGCTTGTGAATAGTTTAATAATGTAGTTTAATTTTTGGTCAACACAAGACCTGTCATGTGCTAATCTTAAATAATGACATCTAAGTGAAAACGCACATAATTTTTTTTTCTTTAATGCGGACAAGCTGCTATCTCTTATTTAGTGTCACGATCACCATCCTCCATCTGTTCTAGACACGTATCGGAGATAAACATGTTTAAATATGTCTGCCGCCTCAGTTTTGTTTTGTCTCTCCTTGTTTGCTCAGTTTAATGAAGAGGAAATGCCATTTCAACAGACTTGACTTTTGCATTTCATTAACTGGCCTGTAGGGGGTGCTGTTGTAGGAAACGCATTCAGAAGGAAAACAGTAGTTGAGTATTTCCTTTCTTAACCTCAAGTCTTAAGGTTTGTGCAACAATCATGTAAAGTGATCGACTTGGTTCCTCTTAATAAGCCTCTGGATGTAGCTCTGGAGATTCTCCCGATGTCGTTCTATTTCCCCTCTGCTTCTAAAGCTCCGTCTTCTTCGTCTTTGCCTTCTGTGGTAGACCTGCACATTATTCTGAACCCTTTTCAGCACTCCGTCAAAATAATAGAAGTGATCCTCTTCGTCGCCGATGAGAGGGTTTTGGCCAATTCCCCCTGATGGGTCTTTCTGCAGCTTTGTAACATCTGCAGTTTCCCATGCAGAGAGCGGATTGGACCGGGGTCCGCCCCGTCTCTCCAGGCAGTGTGCCCACCCGGCGTCGGTGCGGTCGATCAGACCTCTGCAGAGCGGGGCGGGGCCGTCAGGTGCCTGCGAAGAAGGTAAATGATGAGAATAATCCCTGCTGCTGCTGTTAATAAACATCAGATCATCGTCAGATCTGGTTTGCTTGTGTTTTCTCTTCTGTCCACCAGAGGGCAGAATGTTGTTATAACGTTCAGACTGTGGATGCTCCCTTGACACAAACAGGACCCTCACAAAGACTACTATATCGTTTTCTCTCTAGTTAGGCAGCTGTCTTGGTGTTTATCTCTTCACTTCTGGCTTTCAGCACTGTTACACTGAGGTGTGCTTTGTTTCATTTTCCGTTTCCCTCTGATGCAAAAGTGAAAACACGACAGATGTAATGTGAAGTTTGATAGGCAGGTACAGTTTGGTCTTACTTGGGCAGAATCTAATTTTGTCCTCCAAAAAAACTGAACTGAACTGAACCCTGCAACTGGAAGATGACTACCAGGAACGTCTTAGCCAAAGGGTCAGTAGGGTGTTGTAACTTTCTTCTTGACTTTGAATACATGTTCATTTCTAGCGTTCACCCGCATTTAAAAAAAGTTATTCTCCCCCAATGAGTGGAAATGTTTAGACGTCAATATATTAGTGTTTCTTTTGAAATAACAGAGTATTTACTGTATGTTTCATTTACCTTCATATCTTTTTCTCCATCCTCCTTTCGGATGTCTTCTAAACTTTTTGAAAAGGTCTGTGATTCTCCTCCATGATGGACCAAACCTGGTTTTCTGTCCTCTCCAGCCCAGTTCTCAGAACCTTTCTCATCGTCCTCTGCATCCTCTCCATGTTTCGTTGCAACTACCTGTCCATTGTCTCTCATTCGGAGACCAGAGAACTGGACATTAGACGTAGCTCGTGCATTGGCCGTTGTATGTTTCTTGAATCTTGGCTCAGAGTCCGTTTCAGGTTCTGTGTCGGGTAGCGTAGTCCATCTCTGGTCTCCGCTGGGCTGGATGTCAGTTGTGCTGCTTTGACTGAAGACTTCAGTTGTGTCTTGGATCTCCATTTGCGTCGTGGTTGCTTCGGTCAGAGGCCTCGCTGTTGTAGTTTCGGTCTGGATCTCTTTGACTGAAGGCGGCGTTGGTGTCACTGATTCCTCTGCTGTTGTTTTTGGCTCTTCGGTGGTTCTAACAGCAACAGTAACTTCTGATACTTTTTTAGCTAATCTGATATCAGTCATCTCCAGTGTGTCTATTAGGTACAATTTAAACAAGCTACCTATCCCTACGAGGCATTTACATTTGGATTTGTCTGTTTTAGATGGCACAGTTTCTGCATAATTTGCTTGATGTGTCTGCTGGTTTTGTAACCTGCTTGCTAAAATCTGTTGGTTTCCATTTTTTTCTCTGTTTGCGCTTGGATTTTCCGCTTCCTTCCCTCCCTGCGGGGAGTGCGGCTCGGCTTCTTTTGTGTTTAACTTTTTCCTGAAATATTCAATATCATTATCCGCGGCTGGCCATATTGCATACTGTGACCTATATATGGATCCTTTGTTCTTTTTGGGGGCCAGCAGGGGTTGTCCCTGAAAGTAAACTCTATCTGCATCCCTACGAGATGCGGCTTTTGAAGAAAGTTGTTCCCAAAGACTTTTTTGCAAAGCAGAATCCTCTTTGAAAGTTAAAAGATTATCTTTGTGTGTCTGGATCTTTAACTGTAGAGGCTCCTTTAAGTTCATTCCTTTCCACATTCTGTCTTTTTGTCTGTTTTTTGGCTCCGCAACATCTTTTCCCCATGTTTTCTTAATCCTCATTGCTGATTTCACTTCTCTGTCATCAGAGCTGCAGACGACAATCAGCGCCGTTGCTGCGTGGCATCCTATTTTCCGCAACTCAGCATCAGGAATAAGTTGTCGACACAGCTCAGATTTCTCCAGTAAGAAATATGGAAAGTTGCGGCTGGACGGCCGACGCAACCAGGGCGACAGGAAATCGAGGCTGTTCATAATTACATCTATGGGAATCTTAATAGGTTCATTTATAACATGCAGGGCAGGTAGAAGGTTGGATTTTTCCAGAAATGCTGGAAAATGTTTTCCTGCTCCATTTACAGAAGCCACAGCCTGAAATGACAGAAGGAGAAATTAGTTGCAAAATCGCTAAAAACCACATCGACCCCATTTTAGAGTCACATGGGGGCTTCTTGTGCAGTCAACCCTATTCCATGCTAATATATATATATATATATATATATATATATATATATATATATATAGTTGACATTTTCTAACAGTCATGGCTCCCAAAGGAAAAATCCATCTTGACTTTGGCAGTCGCCTGAATTTTCCTCCACAGGGTATAACCCACTACTCTGGGATGTGTGTGAAATGTGGAATATTTCTTATTTTTAACCAAATTGCATTAAGGTTCTGCTTCATTAAAGTTCTGACTTATGCAGAACTCTCAATGCAAAACGAAATGCAGTAAAAAAAAAAAAATAATAATTCTGACCCCCTGAGTTTGTTTTGTTGCAGACATGTCCAAAGTTTGGTCCTGTTCCACTGTGCATCTTTAAGGCTATGAGTTAGTTTTTAGTTGTTTTTCTCTCTCTCTCTCTCTCTCTCTCTCTCTCTCTCTCTCTCTCTCAAAAAATACTGTCCCTTTTCATACACTTTTGTTTTACTTTTTGTCACAGATTGTAACTAAAAACTCTAATGTTTTTCAGGGGGCTTTTATGAGATTGACCAACATGAAGCAGTACTTCAAAACGAAAACTTACACATGTTTTTTTTATTATCATCATTATTCTTTCCAAATAAAAATCTTAAAAGTGTGGCATGCATTTGCACCGAATCAACCTCAGTCAAAAATTTGTAGTTTTTTTTTAGAAACTACTGCTGACTACATCTACCTACAGACCAGCCTCTTTTTCCCGAGCGAAGGAAAACATCCCCGCAGCATGATGCTGCCACTACCATACCAGCTCTACATTTACACCAGAGTTAAATTACATCTAATTTACCAGTCAGATGAATTCTAACAATAGCATGACATAAACATAACACTTTGCTAAGATGTAACACAAACAGTTACATTATAAAAAAAACCAAAAAAAAAACATCAAATCTCATGAAATTATACATTTTTCATTCAGGGTTTTTTTTTCTCCACTAAACAAATGTACCAGAGTTTTACTGTTCACTACTGGACTGAAAATATGTATTAGAAAAAGAGCAAAAATGATTTTTTTATTATTATTATTATTATTTTTTTTTTTTTTTTTTTGACATTTGGTAAATATCCTTTGAAATTCCACTCAGTTTCATAGGTTTCTGCAGATATCAGCTTGGAATTATAGAAAAATGCCTCAAAATGAGTTATTATCTCCTTCCCAATTATAGATAGTGGAATTTGTTGAATGCTTGGCTGCTTTGCAGTAGTGTGGCCATCTCATCTGAACCAGCAGACCCAAGCCATCAATATCCAACAGTTTAATAATCAGATGGGAGATTGCATTAGATTATCATTAATATAGTATGGAGGGGGAAAAAAAAAAAGCATACCAGCGCTGGAAAACGAATCCCCTGAATTATTCCTGCCGGTTCCCGGTTAGAATAATGGAGTCTGTGTGTCCAGTAAAAAGATAGGCTCCTTTGCATCTGTTGCTCAGCCACATACACACAGTACTTGTGGAGGCACGGACAGCTGTGCGCAGTGTGAAGTTTTTCAGAGGGTGCCCTGGGTCTGCCGAGGAGCAGCTTTCTGCACAAAGGCCAGTAAAAGTAGTCCGTAATCCAGTCCCCGTCTCCAAGGAGACTCAGGTCAGAGAGGAGCAGAGAGACCAGCAGCAGCCACAGCCTCATTGTCCCGGGAAGGAGTACAGGCGTTCCGCACGGGTTCTATCTGTTCCACGACGTCCTGCTTTGCCTGTATGCAAACCCTGCTGCACTCAAAAGTGTTAAACCTTAGAGATAAAAACTTATTGTTGTGCACTTTGTCCATATCAGGGCACAAAAGTTTCATTATGAGGAAAACGCATAGTATCATCACTCAAAAGGTTTCTCACCCATTGAACCACAAGAGCTACGTTAGTCAGCTGCGAATTGGAATTGCGAAATTGGAATTTACTTAATGAGAACACGGCAATTTAAAAAAAAGAAAAAGTTTTTTTTTGCTGAAAGGTTTTTGCCCAAGTATGCCGTGGTTTTGCTGCTCTATCGAAATTGGCATATGTAGCAAAACTGTGATATAGACTTTTTTTTTTTAGCGTCACAAGCCTCACGTGATCATCAACTGGACGTTACTGATGGCGGAAACGACAAGGAAGACAAGAGGAAGTGATAGGAGGATTATGTTTTATATATAATTTGAGCAAACTCTCTTCATGTGTGACCTCTTTCGCATTTTAGATTTTGCGTTTCTAACCCTAGTGTTTAATGGAAATACTGGGATTGCGGAATATTGTCTTTTTCAATATTAGCACATTTGTATGGTGAGGGCCACTGACCTGATGGATCACTGAAAAGGAATAGTTTCACTGGCAGATTAATTTGCCTCTGTTGGAGTAAATTCTCCTATGTATGATTTATTACGACAGCTCTTATAGAAGGTTGTACTTCTTGAGTACAAGAAGATGCTGTTCTTCTTCCAAACAGCATCTGTTTCTGAGGACCTCTGAGGCCCACTTGCAAACAAATAATTCCTAAAAAAAAAAATAAACCTGCATTCAACAATCTTTTTACTCTTATGTGTTTAGGCTTAAGGAAAACACCTTCTGTGACATTGTTAATTTCTTTGTTGGATTGATATTAAATCATGAAACCAGGCTTTTTAAATGCAAAACAAAACACTATAATTGTCATAACACAACTTCAATCAATCTCTGCTTTGGGCCCTCGGTGGTGTTTTTCCGACTCTGAGGTGTAGTCTGGGATTAAGCGGAGAAATGGGACTGGCCTTGGAGGGTTTATGAATTATAAAGAAAGAGAATACAAGGTTAGAGGGAGATAAAACTAGCAAATACAATTATTTAGGTGTTCATGTATGAAATGTCACATTTTATACACGACAACACTCCTAATTAGATGTTAAAAATAGTTTGAAACTGAAAGACTTTTGAAATCTGGAGACTTGAGCTTTTTCAACGAGAAAAAATATTGGGGGGTTTCTGACTGTTAGGAAAAATTCAAGAAAAACTTGTGTTTGTACTTTGTAAAGTACATTCTCTGTATATGAAGAGACTTTTGAATATCTTTTGAATATTTAATAGGAGTAAAAAGACTGCTTTGGGGTTTTAGTGATTCTCAAACAGTGGGACACATGCCCTGAACGTTTCCACGTTTTGTCACATTAAAATCTCAATGTTCAGTTTACTGCGTTTGGGATTTAATATGATAGAGCAACACAAAACAATGCCAAACTGTAAAGAGAAAAGAAACTAAGTTATTGCTTTACATGTCTTTCTTTTTACCAAAATAAAAAAAAACCCTGCAAAAATTACAGTGTTCATTTATATTTAGCCCCTGTATGAAAACATTTTGTGGAAGCTCTTTTCAAGTGAAACTATAGATACAGACTGAATTTTTTTCCAGATTTTTTTTTTTTTAGTAAACAGTCACTCTTGCTACAGATTCTAAATTTTATCCAGGTCTGGACTTTGACTGGGCCATGTTTATCTCATAGTTTTGTTGTCCTGTCCATCTTGCTAGAGGAAACCTATATGTTTTTCTTCACCTATAGTATTATGCATGTAGGATTGAACATGTTGGTCACATTCGACCAGCGCACGTCTGTGATTTCCTGTACATGGCTGGTGGCAAAATGTAACCAGCATTCTTTATGAATTTCTTTCAACAGCGGCTTTCTGCTTGTCACTCTTCCGTAAAGGCTTGATTTGTGGAGTGAGCAGCTCATGCTTAAGAGGGCCGTCAGATCTAAGTGTGTGAGAAAACTGGAAAATGTTCAAGAGGCCCTGCGTTTAATTAAATGCATTTATTTCAACTCCACAGAACCGACAGTCATGTTATCCAAAGTGACTCACTTTGAATATATTTCATGTCTTCATCGTATGAACACATGCAGGGATGAACAGAAATCAGCTTACAGGCCATGCTGCTGCTGCTGCTGCTGCTGCTGCTGCTGCTGCTGCTGCTGCTGCTGCTGCTGCTGCTGCTGCTGCTGCTGCTGCTGCTGCTCTGAGGTCTTATTTTTCACCCTCTTCCTCTTCTTGCCCTAAAAGTAAAATATATCAGACTTCAGTTGGAAGGATCTAATTCTGGTCTCAGTGTTTTATCAGCATTAAGCTGGTGATGCGACCATGTTTGAACAGATTCCACATACATAGTTATCACCCGTGGACCAACCAGGGTGTTGCTGCTGGTGGAGCCTTTGTTCCAGTCTGGCCTTCTCAGAATATCTGGCCTTCACCTCGACTGGCAAAGATTTCCACTGTGGAAACAAGACGGAACCATGTCAGTACTGACACTGACCAGTCCAGCTCATGCAACACACACAACCAGGAATATTAAACTATTTGCTTCTTGAGTTTTTCCCATTTTTTTATGGGAAACTAAATCAGTCTGAAACTGATTTAGTTTCAGACTCTGCTCTGCTCATGAGGGATGAAGTTGAACTTCCTCACTTTCATCAATAGATGGTATTTTTATTAGTAGTAGTAGTAGTATTAATACTTGTGGCAGTTTTACTTTCCTGTTTTTGATTTTTTAAGTTGTAACAAAGGTGAACTTGCAGTGGAAAAAGAAAATGGGAGATCCGATAAAAAAGAAATTACAGTTAATTTGTTGCAATTACGTTTATTAAATTGTCATATTAAATAAATGTAAATAAATTAAGTTAAATTTGTAACTTAAAAGTAACTTTGTTTTTGTTTTGTTTTTTAAGTCGGAACTCCGTTCTCTTTTTTTTCAGTGTAGACTGGACAAAACCACATCAACATGATCTTAAATTATCTAACTGGACGCAGATTTCCTGAAAGTTCTGACTCACCATTTCTCCCACAACTCTATTCACCATGACACTTCTGCTGATGTTGAGCTCAGACACCACCTTTGGTCTAATCTCCTTCAGGAAAAGCATGAAGGCGTTTGGTGGCTTTTTAACGTACGGTCGGCCATCATCCCGCTGGTCTCTAACTCGTCTGTTGTGTCTGTTGTTGGCAGACAACAGACTGCTGTGTGTGAACATACAGCAGAGGGGGAAAAAAACAAGGAAGATCACAGAAATCTGATCAGCTGAGACACAAGAGATAAAAAAACAATTAGAAGGAATCCATTTTTAAAAAAGGTACTTTGAGGTGTTGACATTCAGAGGAGCATGAACAGCGTTGTACAGCGTTTCTTCATTCCTGCACAGAATCACAGTAACATGACTGTGTGAACATACAAACAAAAGCTCCACAGGTTTAGAGTTTTGTTGGTCTTATGTGTGTTACTTACAGAACTCCAATTGGTAGACAACAGATGCCTCCATCTGGAGGTCGACAACGTATGGATAAACTGTGCAGATTCTGAAGGTAAAAACACAAAATAAGTGTGTTACAACCAGCTGCTGGGATTGAAATCCACCCACCAGGTTACTGGACCCCACAAACCCGATAACATGCAGCAAAATCAGAAATGAAGGACTTTGCCGTTTGCGAGTCTCAAACCAACAGTTAGCTAACGCTAACCATTCAGTCTAACCATTAAGACAACTGTCTTAATTGTGAGCTGTCCGAATGGTTAGCTAACAATTAACATCTAACAATTAAGAGAGTTGGCTCAATTTTTAGATGTCTGAATGATTAGCTAATCATTCAGACTAACCATTGAAAAAGTTGTCTTAATTATTAGCTAACAATTATGACTAAGACAGTTATCTTAATGGTTAGTTAACAATTCAGACTAACCTTTAAGACAGTGATCTTAATGGTTAGGACAGTTGTTTTAATGGTATTAGCTTCAGCTAATATTATAATGCGGTTTTAGCATTTTCTTCAGCTAACTTTTTATGTTAGCAGCTTAGCGTTAGTTACCGTGAGGTTTTTTTTATGTTTTTAGCGGTTTAGCTTTGCTGTAGCTAAGATTGTTGTTTAGCGAGTTAGTGGTTAATTAACCTAAACTTTCTGATTAGCTGTGCCCGCCACTCACAATAACTAGTGCTGTAATAGGTTCTTGTATCCAGATGTTAAAGATTTTACAGAATTATACAATTATCTGTTGCACTATGAAATAATACTTAATTGATTAGCATATTTATTGAGGGAAGGCATAGTCTCTGTCACTGACTCACCAGTTCCTGACTCTCAGTGCCTCCTGCTGGCAGGGCAGGAGGCTGGATAATCATCTGTTGTATGGCAGGCAGTACAAGAGGAGAAGGAGGAGCATGATGGGAAAATGTTGGAGGTGGAGGCCTGAACATGAGATCATGCTGTGCTCCCAGACTGAATGGAGCATTGGTGTTACTGGTGACCCCTAGTGGAGCACGGATGAAAGGTGGATGAACATGAAGAGGAGCATGATGGGTAAATGTTGGAGGTGGAAGCCTGAACATGTGCTCTTGAACTCCACCCTGAGTCAGTAGAGTGTTAGTGTGGGACTGTGGTGGAGCAAGCCAGACAGGAGAAGTATAAGGTGTCAGTAATGGAGGAGGAGGAAGAGGGAGGAGCTGCTTCTTCCTAAGAAGGTCTTCCATATTGTCCCCGTTATTCCAGTTTTTGTTTTCAAACTCCTCTTGCAAAGTAGAGCTAATTTCTTCGTTGAACTTCTTACTAGAGACAGAGTTCTCTGAATCTCTGTCACTCCTTAAACTCTCCCTAAGAAGGCCATCTACAAACTCCCAGGTTTTGAGCACTTTCTTCGTTGCTGGGGTTAGGGTGATGCTGTCATAGACAGAGTTCTCTGGATCCTCCTTATTCCCTGAACTCATCCAGATCTCAGAATCATGAGATTCCGTGACTTGTGGAGGAAGAGGAAGCGTCGGTAACAAACAAGGAGAGGGGCTGAGCTCCTCCTCAACAAACTTTTCTATATAGTTCCAGTCGTTGTCAAACTTCACCTTCTTCTCTGGCAGGGCGTTGTTAAATTCCTCGGTGAGCTCCTGGGAGGAGACGGAGCTCCTCGAATCTCTGGGCTTCACTGAACTCGGCCTGACATATGAAGATATAAAGCTGCCATTTAATACCATACAATTTAGTCACTGCAGGCATCATATATCATGTTTAAATTATTCACCAAAAACTGTTTTTAATTTTTTTTTTTTCTTTTTAAGGTATAGAACCACCTTTTGAAATAAAATATATGGTAAGCTGTTAAAGTAAAAAAATATGTTAAATTTTTCAGTTTGGTGTTCGCGCCTTCCCTGGTTCTAAAGCTGCCCTGGGGAACAAATAAAATTAATTATTATCATTAGTATTATTATTATTATTATTATTTATGCTCATCCTCTGAAATACTTACCCAATTTCTACCTATCTACGTCTAGACACCATAAAATGCTTCAAACTCTGGTGAGGTTTCCCCTTTGAGAAACGTCCAACTACAAAGTAGTACTTTATTTTTGAAACATATTTATGTTTTGGAATGACCTAGTCAAAGTCCAGATCTAAGTTAATGTCACATGAAGTCTCTTGAAACTGCTCAGAGACTTGTGGCTGTCATGTGGAAAACGTTTGAGGAGAACAAATCATTTTGCAAGACACCATAAAATGTGAAACCACTGTTGGTGATGAAACTTGTGATGCATTATTAAAAACACATCTATAAACATGTCTTCTGTTTTATCATATCTTATAGTGAAGCGTTTGTGATGTCTGAAACATTTAGCCACAGTTAGCTACTGATTTTATTAAACTTGCCTGATAATGTTAATATTAAGGAGTTTGTTTTCTGCATAATTAGAGACTATTGTTGAAAAAACTAAACTCTACAATTTCCCGTTGTTATATTGAATTCAGTTAAGTTATTTAGATGTTACAGAATTACAAAACAACAACAAAGAATCTCTCTCCCTGTCCCTGTGAATACTGACCTGAAGTGTTCGGACATGGTCAACTCCTCTATTCTAACCTCCTCCTTAAAATATTCTTCAGTTTTGTCTCTCTGCTGATTTCTTCGAGCTGTGAGGCTAAAAAGCTGTTTGCTCGATGAAGGCTTGTAGAGAAATGGTGAAAGTGAAACATGTCACTCGGATCTTCTGCCACTCTGTTTCCAAACCCTTCCAGAAACCAACATAATTTGTTTTGATTTGAAGCTTTAACAGGACATACTTAAGAAAAGAAGCAAACCGTGACATTAGAAGCTTAGAATCAATGGCAGGGCCTCTGGTTGTTGTTTTCTCCGACTTACTATTTTTTCAGTCTTGTGCCTCTAACTGAGATGGTTGCACAGATGTGCAGCGGCTTCTCCAGGTTAAGCCCTATTTTAACATCTGTGAGGCTGCTTTTGGAAAGAGTTCAGCAACAACCTTACGGCTGAAGTACAGCTCGGCCGAACTGAGGGCCATGATTGGAGACAGAACGGCTGTTTTATCACCAAGGCTGAAATCCGCACTTGGGAGACAGCGGCTCAGATCAGCGGACTGGCGCAGCAGAGTGCAAGGAGCAACGGTCAAAAGGAAACAAGACCGGCGCGTTGGCCCAGCTGGCCAATGTCCAGATCTAAGGCACAGAGCTAAGGCTGTGCCGTTCTTTGCCTACCGGAAACCTGGCTTAACAGCACCATGCCAGACGCAGCCTTCCAGATCAACGGTCTTCAGTTATTCCGAGCGGACCGCGACCAACGGTCAGGGAAAACACGGGGAGGAGAACTCTGTAGGTACGTGAATGAAGGTTGGTGTACGAACTGTGGACTGGTTAAAAGCTGCTGCTCAGAGGCGATATAACTTATGACAGTGAAATGTCGGCCGTACTGCCTCAGGAGTTTACTGCGGTGTTCGTCACCAGTGCACACAGGCTGTTCCAGCCGCTGCCCTCAGGCAGGAGGCCGAGGAGCGTCCAGAGCAAAAACCACCAGGCTGAGGAACAGGAACAGCTTCTTCCTTTCAGCCGTCAGACTGCTGAACTCGAGCTGCACCAAATGCAGCTTCTCCTCATAACTTATTTACACATCACTTAAATTACTTTATTATTCATTTGGTTATTTATTTTATTTAATTATTTATCTATATATATATTTTTTTAGTGTAGTGGATTTCTTTATGTGGGATCTGAGTACAAATTTCGCACCACAAACTCTCAAGATGGTATGACAATAAAAAAATAAAAAAATCCTTGAATCCTCGAGATGTATTTTTGGCACTATAGAGTGTGTTCTTCCAAGATGTCAAATAAATGTTTTTTTTTCTCCAAAAATACTCACCGCTGTTAAAACTGGGCTATCTATGCAAATAAAAAGTTGAGACCACAAGATGGTCTTACTACTGTACATTTTGACTAAATCATATCATCCTTTCATTCACTTTCGATAAAAAAAGCCTCATTTTAAAACCCGTCTTAGATGTGAAACGTTGAGCTTTTAGCCTCCTAAAACAGATGCATTATGTGACCCAGTGATGCTGTTTGCATATTATCAGACTGTGCCCGTATCGCTCCAATGGCTCTGGTGAGGAAGACAAATGCTGCACATTAGTCTTTGCTACCTTCACTGAAACAGCAGGTAAGAGTTCTTAGCTTCAAATATTCGCTTTGTGAACAAGGAGGTTTGTTTCACAGCTTTAACAAAACGTGCAAATATACAACTGTCATTAACCTCTGTTCAGCTTAAGTACTGACAGATGACGACAAATGGTCTGTTAACATTAAGTACTGCTCTGCTCACGGTCAGGAAAACACAATCGCGTTTTAAAACTAGACAACTGTTCTTTGCAAAAAAAAAAAAAAAAAAAAAAAA
>NW_015114229.1:17074-29715 GCF_001443285.1 Poecilia latipinna | reverse complement strand
CGCGCCTGACGGTCAGAAAAAAAAAATCGCTTTTAAAAAACAAAAAACTTTCTTTGAAAAAAAAAAAAAAAAAAAAAAAAGAAGATATTTATCCTTTGAATGTATTTTATTTCTTGTCTTGTAACAAAAAAAAGACTTAAATGCAGTTTGTTTGCTTTTAATGTGACAGACGAACACAAAGCTGCAGATAATTGTGGTGTTTAAGGAAAATTATGTACAAGATTTTTACTTTGTCTTTATTATTATAATATATATTAATTATAATGATCTTCAATATATGCGCGTGTCTGTGTGCACGCACATATTTTTAAACAATAGAAATGTTTATGTTCAGGATAAATGCTATAAAAATAAAGACAATTTCACTTTTAGATGACCAGAAATGTGATTAAATTAAACATTAAACACGCGTGAACATGTCTTGCACAGTGAGCCACGCACGCGCGTGGTTTGAATAAAAAAAAAACTGTATATCGCAGTATTTAACAGAATTAAACCAAGTGAACAGAAGCAAAAGAAAAACTTTTTTTCAATGTTTCACTGATATCAAAATTACAGCCTCCAGTCCTGCACTTCGGTTCTTCCTGTTACATCGCACCGACATGGGGAACACGAGCACTGCCTGCCAGATGAGCAACTACAGCAAAAGGAACGTGCGTGTTTTCATCATGGAGAAGGCTCAGGAGATCGACGCCTTCATTACTGCGCAGAGCGGAGACAGCGACGACGAGCGGAGCCCGACTGCGCTTCCAGGAACTAAAAAGTTTAGCTTCAGGAAGGATGTGAGCTGCGTGCGCGTGCTGGCCTCGCAGACTCAGGAAGTGCCCTGGGAGCCCGAGCGCTTTCTGTCCGTCTTCGTGGAGGACGAAGACGATGAAAACATCTGCTCCAAGCAGATCATACACAACATGTCGCTGAGTGCTCCGGTCACCGTTCTGCTTTATGATGTGTGATAAACCCACTGTTAACCGCACACATGTTAGAAACATAAAATGGTTATATAATTGTTTTACACACACACACCCACCAAAAAAAAAAAATCATAATGACCCTGCTATTTACATATCTTGTGGCACGTCCAGTAAAATTACTTCATTGTGACCTTTATGTCTTTGCTTAGTCATTATAAAGTAAAATTAGATTTGGTATCGTCTGTTTTTATTCTACTGACAGAATGCTTGACCAAATACTGACTGAACGGCTGTTGTGAAAGATCGTTTCCACTTAGTTTTGTCTAAAACTCAAATGATGGCTTCAGAAATATCAATAATTTACCAGCCTTTAAACGTTACCCTGGCTTCATGCAACCGTGTGCAGACAGACACGTGTGAGTTATGATAATGATTGTATAAACAATAAACAAAGACTCTACAGCGCCAGGAAGTCAACTAAACCGAGCTAAAAAACGTAAACCAGAGAAGAGAACAAAACAAACACAGGAAGGTCTTGGGGACAAACAAAACCCAGAAACACACACAATGTCCGATTCCATTGTGAGGGTTACACATTTTGTACTGGCTGCTCTCTGGAGAATAAAGATAGGGCTCATCCCACATTTACATGCTCCATATTTGTCTCTGACTCTGTCCATCAGGGAGGGCACTGTTTAACCTCCAGTTAACTGTCAATATTTCC
This sequence comes from Poecilia latipinna, assembly GCF_001443285.1. Taxonomy (NCBI): domain Eukaryota; kingdom Metazoa; phylum Chordata; class Actinopteri; order Cyprinodontiformes; family Poeciliidae; genus Poecilia; species Poecilia latipinna. The sequence continues at coordinate 28,080 of NW_015114229.1, read as the reverse complement.
GAAATGTATGCTGAAAATTGATGAATACTGAAAATTGTTGTAGGTGGCCTGTTGTGTTGCAACTACATGCCAGTAGATGTCAATGGAGAGCAGCACTCAGTAAAGCTGTCCATTTTTCTTTGAAACATAAGCAATGAAATGAACTTCTAACAGTGGATATGCTTCAATGTGACGCAAAAAATATTTAAATTATTATTATTATTATTATTATTATTATTATTAGTAGTAGTAGTAGTAGTAGTAGCAGTAGTAGCAGTAGTAGTAGTATGTTTTCCGTCGAGTTCTGACGAGAAACATATGGACCAATTCAAAATAATTCTTTCAGAATCTAAAAATACTTTATTAATCTCAAAGATAAAAGAAATTTGCTGTAACTCGTATTTTCTGTGAGGTACTTTATTTTAATTGCAGTGAAAGAAAGCATAGTTTGCTTTACTTTTTTTTTTTTTTTTTTTTACCGGAAAATATACATGTAGACAGTTTTGATAACACCACAGGAATGTAAACAACGTTGCCTGCTGAAAAAAAGTTAATATACTAAATATATAGGCGTTTCAACAGCCGTATGGTCATGGTTTTGAGGAAGTCAAGTGCGGCATACTAAAGCGGTGAAATAAAATACAGCAAGCTCCTGTGTTTTTGTAGTTCCTATTCTGGCCTGCTAGAGGCAATACTCCATCATGAGACGAGGACGAAGAAGAGTTTCACTTCCTGTGGTGTCAAAGTTCGGCAGCTAGCAGATAAACAACCTGTTAGCCTAACGGCTAATTAGAGCAAACTATTTGTTTCTGCAAAAATGGATGTAAATCAAGCCAAACAAGAACATTTACTCGCTTTAAAAGGTAATTACAATTCTAGACACACATACTATCTTTACAGAACAGGTTCAGTTGTGAATATTAATTGTTTACTTCTTCATCAGGGAGTTGTTTCTGCTTTCAGGTGCTAGTAGCGCTGTTAGCAATCTTTTAAATTGTTTAATGTAAAGTGAGGTTTTCTGTAACTGTGCATGAACTAATAAGTCTACCCGTCATGGAGAGATGCCGAACTCATGAATTTGTCAAAAATAGCGACTGCATAGCTTTGCTTGTGAATCAATTAGCTTAAAATATTAGCTCAGATGAGCTTATTGGTTCCTCATTTGACTTTAACAGCCAAAGTGAGACACAAACTACGTCTCTTTGTATGTCCGTGTAAGAAACCAGACATATAGCTGTATAGTGGAAAGTTATTTGAGATATTTACAGATGGTTGAGGGTTAATTATTGTAAATTATCAAAAGACTTAAAAGAATACAGAAGGTAGAGTATTTATTTATGTAGTCAGGTTGACATACATGCTATTGTGCCCGGAGGTGTTTTGCTGTTTTATGTGTGTCTAGATTTAACAGTGTTTCTCTTTTCCTCCAAACATATCCAATTATTAACAAATGGAAATAGATTATTACCGAATAATCTATCTACATCTAAGTAGGTGAAAGTTTTCCATTTCTGCAAGACCAACATTTTCTTCACTCTCCCATCAAGTCTGAGAATCCCTATGACTTTTTGGTTAAGCATTTGTGCAACCTATAAGAACAAATATATGTCCTTCTCAAGTAGACAGAGTCCACGTTCCTTCTATTAATTTACTCATTTTTCTACAGGCTAATTTGACATAAATGACATAAATTCTACAGGCTAATTTGACAGTATTTCCTCCCCATAATCTGTAGATAATATAGACTAATTGCAAGTAATTAGTTGCCTTTGTATTGAGGTTTCTGCACAGTCTTACAAGCCTCTGTGGAGTTGTTTTATGTTGTTGCAGTGATCATATGCATATCAGAACACATCACAATGCAAGAAGCTGTATGTCTAATGTAAAAAAAAAACATTATGAAGGATCAATAATATATATTTTTACTGTGTTTTGATTAAGTTTTATTTTATAAAACTTTGTATCAAATAATTTTATTTTCCTAAAGCGTCTCCATTAGGTTGTTTCAATATATGTGTAATAATAAATCCTTTTTTCTTTCTTTCTTTTTCTTTATGCATTTTATGCATATATCTGTGTGGGTTTATATGTGGGCAGCTTCACCTTCTTCTTCAATGAAAAAGTCCCAATATCTGCCAACCAGAATGTGTCCTGTCATTAACCCAGACCGCTTTACTTTGCAGTGATGCGGCTAACAAAACCGACGCTCTTCACAAACTTACCAGTGACATGTGAAGATCGAGACCTGCCGGGTGAGTCCACAATAACGAACCGGAGTAGATTATCTCTTCGCCAAACATATCCAGAATTTTGCAGAGTTGTTCACCTTCATGCAAAGTGAAAATCATGCAGGGCTGGCAAAAAAAAAAAATCAATTAACAGCCATTTTGGTAAATGTTGGAATCCATATTTTTCGATAGTATATTTTAAGTTACCTATTTGGCACAATTTCACAACAAATGGCTTCTCACGGTTCTAGATACAAGATAAACGGGTTCAATTTGCTCCAGGTTCAGTTCAGGTCAATCCAAGTCATTTCAATAAAGTTAATTATTTGGAAAAAGGATAAAATAGTAATCTTTTTTTTGTTGACGATATCACTTCTTTGTGCTAGTTTAGTGTTGAAGTAATACATAATAGACAAAACTGATTAATTACAAGTCCCAACTGGCTTCGCAAGGCACAATTTAGACATCTTGCGCTTTAAAAATGAGACATGAAGGCATATGCAATAACTCCAGATTCAAAATCAATTACAGAATTCATTGTTTTAATACACCAAATCATAATGTTACAATAGCTATTTTTGCTGCACATACAAATTCTGGGAATCCACTCATAGATTCATCTTTTTGCCATTTGTAAGGTATCTAAGGGATTAAAAAAAAAAAAAAAGCCATATAGAAAATTAAATGTAAAATTTAAAAGTCACCCCGTTTGTTTCAATAAAAGCTTGCACATTGCATGTCTCATCCTGAAATTAACATTTCTGATACCAGAGTTACATGGATATAGTATTGTCTTTTTAGCCCTTTGAGAGGATCACTTCTGTGTGAATCTGTTTTTGTTTTGGAGCAGCAGTACGTGAGTCCAAAGTTCAAATATGAGGAAAACCTTCGACGAAGTTATTTAGATGTAACCAAATCTCTAATAAATCAATCACATCCTTAGTTTCACAGCGTGGGGTCAAAATGTTTGACTTTTATCCTCAGAGTATTTTCTTTCTTCCTTCAAGTGAAGTGCAGCTCTCCGTGGCACGCTGGTAACTGAACGCCGCAGGAACCATAAATCTTATTGACATTTCTGGGTAGCTTCTCTATTTTTATAAGTAGCAGTGAAGTGAAAGTGTATGTTCGACTGGCTAAAGAGGGGCTGGTGGCATTTGACACCAACACTACCAAGCTTTCCATGTGTTTATATGGTTTTACTTGTAATACCTGTAGATTTAGACCGATTTGGGTGTGATCTTATGGATAATATAAAAATAGATAACTTAATTACAGTAATAGAAATTGAATTGAAAAAGACTATTTTTCTGTTGCTCTGCAGAACATTCTGAAGAACGAGTCGGTTTCCGTACTGATTTCTTTATATTTAGTTTTGTTGGCGATTTCAACTGTTTAAGATGCAACATTTGCTTAGTAATGTTAATAATTATTAATAATGAAAACAAGTGGATATACTTATATGAACAAGCTCAATCTATCATGTGGCTTTAAAAAATTCTCTCTTGCTCCATTTTTCCTCACTGCTTGATTAATAAATAAAAATAGAGTGAAAAAAAATGTAATTTTTCTTTTTAAAAGCCTTCATAAATCTCCCACACAAAGTTGAATGACGCACAGTTGGATCTGCAGTTTTTAATATCTTCTGCATAATTTCCACCATATGTCACCCTGAGATTAGAGTCAATATACCCATCTACTCCAACAAAGATTTTCATTGGTAAAACTGAAGCTGCTCTCTTGTCATGTATGACAGCATATTAAAACGTTGCATATGCCAAAGGCCTAAAAGTGAACAAATGAAGGTGATTTGTGGGACATGATGTTGTGTTATGCCCTTGAAGTTTGTTGCATTTGACCCATACTGGTTAGTATAGTGCATGTTTACTGGGATTTAGAGTGTGGAAATCAATGTTCTGACATATTAAGACGAGATATGTTAGCTTAGCTGGATTTAAGACTCAACAAATTAAATTTAAATGCTCTGAGTGCCACCAACTGGTCAGGTAATTAATAGTTGAATTACCCAGTAGGCAAATGATAATAAAGAAAACCTCATCCAACGTCTGCACCAGTGTACCATGATTATTATTCCTATATAGTCACTTTTTGCTATAGTTCTCCTGTTTTCGTGTGGCTCTCGCTGGACATTGGAGTCATGTCCTTTTGTGTCCTCACAGGGGATTTGTTCGCTCAACTCATGAGAGAAGACCCTTCCACCATCAAAGGAGCAGAGACGTTAATGCTGGGAGAAATGCTTACTTTACCACAGAACTTTGGGTAAGAAGAAGTTTTCTGGCGGTGCTTTCGATTTGAACGCCAATTCGTTTAACCCATTCCCGACTTTGTATGCCTCAGGAATATCTTCCTTGGCGAGACCTTCTCTAGTTACATCAGCGTGCATAACGACAGCAACCAGGTGGTAAAAGACATTCTCGTGAAGGTACTGTGACTCTTCCACACGATCCCTGAAGCCTTCAGTCGTTGCTTTCGCGTTTTCGTGACGCGTTGCGTTATTCAAACAGGCCGACCTGCAGACAAGCTCACAGAGGCTCAACCTGTCCGCGTCGAACTCGGCAGTAGCTGAGCTCAAACCTGAGTGCTGCATTGACGACGTCATTCACCATGAAGTTAAAGAAATTGGAACACACATGTGAGAATGTTTCACTAAACTCCACGTGTTACATTTGTCTAAACCAAATCGGAGGATATGACACCTTTAAAAGTATTTGTGACGTTCTAGGGATGCACCGATCCACTTTTTTCACTTTTCTGTTTAGTAGCAGTGCTGAATTTACTTGAAAAATAAACTGCAACAAACCTTGTTTCAAATGGCGCAATTAGGAATTGTAAATATAATAAAGTATGGCGCCGCTCAAAGCATGAAGCATAGAATTAAACTGAATAGATTTGTGTAAGTCTGTCGAAATGAATCAATTAATTAATTGAAGGCCAATGTTGTTTGCAGAGGTATCAAAATCCATTTTAATTTTGTGTGTAGCTTTTATTTCCATTTTATTTATTGTTTTTGCTTATTGTGCTTTATCTTGGATATTTAAGATATCTTCCAGTTCCAGTTTAAATTCTTCTATGCAAATTTAAATCTTGTTGGTCTTTGAGAGGATGAATTTGAAAATGGTCTTAAAACAGCAATATTATTGTTCATCGCAATAATTACTGAGATAATTTATCGTCTAGCAAAAATTGCTATTGTGACACGCCTAGACCTGTCACTGATACACGATCTAGAATTTTTATTCCATATTGAGACTGATGCAGGTGTTGGTATCTGATTGGTGCCTGTCTGGTGCTTTCTGGGGTTAACCGTTGCTAACTTTGAACCCTGCTTCTCTTCCTACTCACAGCTTGGTGTGCGCGGTCAGCTACACCTCTCAGTTTGGGGAGAAACTCTATTTTCGGAAGTTCTTCAAATTCCAGGTGAGATATATTTGAACGTTCTCATTAGCTGGCAGCGGTAAGATCATGTGCGGCCTTGGAGGAGACTCGAGAAATGCCACAGACCTACAACAGTGCAAATGCAATTACCCGTACCCACCCCCGAAGCCGCCCTCCTGCGCTAGCAGTCATCTGCCCTCACTTTGGGAATGAGCTGCAGTCTTGCTCTCTTCTTTGTTGTGTAGTTTTCTTAAGTCTCAACAATGAGTCAGACTCAGTTTGATTGTTTTTCTCGCTGAACATCCTTTCTTTGGGGATTTTGTTACGTTTTTCTCCATTCAAATGGAAACGCAGTGTGACAAAGTGTCAGTGTTTAGTTTCCAATCTATTTTCAATCAGGTTTTGAAGCCGCTGGACGTGAAGACAAAGTTCTACAACGCAGAGGTAAGTGGCACTCACCACCTCTGTTACTTACCAAGCTTTCTGTCATATTTCATGCATTAGTTCGGAACGTATTTCCAGCTTCTACTAGAAGCGGTTAGCTTTGGATCAGCTCTACTTAAAAACCCCTGGAGATGTCAAACCGGGATTTTTTTAAGTAGAGGCCTTTTTATTTTATTTTCCTCATTTTAGTAGCTTTTTTTTTATACATTCTGCATATATTCATTGTCACCAACTTTTTGCATGTAACCTCATTCATTATGTCTTGTATTTTTATTTTCTCCATTAGAGTGACCTCAGTTCTGTGGTAATTCCTTCTTCTGTTCTCATGGCTGAACGTTAGCTTCTCTTAATCCTTACCGGTGCTGCAGGACTGTTGTCTTTCTGAGCCCACAGAAAGGTGCAAAATTAAAGAATCAGTGTTGATGCCAACCTTCTACATTGTTAATAATAAAAATAAAAAAAAGTCAAATCCCATTGTTTTTCTGTTACCCTTTCTGTGGACGCTCATGCTTTCTTGCACTTACTCTGCACAGATGTTGGAGTTAAAGCTGAAGTTTGTGGTGTTGGATTGTTATTGGTTGGGTTGATTACATATCAAATCACTAAAAAAATATATGTTTTTGATTATTCTTCATGGGAATGATTTCAGTATGTCCACAAAGCAAATATGAATAATGCAACATTTCTTGATTCTTTCCGGTAAACGGTGAGGTTTCTTCAGAATGGCTCTGCATGCAGCAGACTCTGATTTAGTTTATTTTTAATAATGAATTAATTCGAAGTGGTTCACAGTCGGATCCTCTATTTTGAGTTGCAGGCATGAACTAATCTCTGCTTTTTTCCTAATTGAATTTCACTGTGTACGGTAGAGGCTGCACACACACAGTGACAACTGGACACAGTTCTGCTGTTCCCAAAGCATCAACTTTTACCGCCGTAAAAAAACAAACCACAATGCTTTACGAGCAGCGTTTTGAGAAAACATTCCTCTCATTTTTTTAAAATGTAGTTCGATGAAAGTTATTTTTTAATTTTTATGTTTTGTTTTTTTTACTTCAGGACATTCTATGCTCCTTTTACAACTGTAAAACCCAGTCTTACAGCAAATGCTGCTCCTGAAACAAGTAATCAGTGCCTGCTTGAGCTTAAAAACATCAGATGAATCCTGCTAATTTATAGCTCCTCTGGAGAAATAAAAGCACAATAAAAACGGAGTTCAGAAATCAGCCATTTGTCTTGGGCATAAATTGTTCATCTTTTAGCAATAATAACTTAAATTCAGATTACCAGATAAGCAAAAGATAGCAGATTAATTTCTGTTGCTACCAATGTGGTCTGAAAAAGCTTGACTTTTTTTTTTGAGTTTGCTTTTAATATTTGTCAGATCTAGTTAAGTATTTAAAGAGAAAGAAATAACATATGAGGGAATCTTTTACTTTCTGAGGTCAATTTCTAATTCAGTATTTTTACTGTTCATTCAATTTCCATCAATTTTCTTTATATAGACACAAATAAACAAGTGACTAAGTAAGAAAATGTATTGATAAACATTCTTTAAATAACTAAAAGGGACAACTTCAAAGCTTCTTCTGCTGACCAGAGTTTTCGACTGAACCTGTGTGTGCTTTTTTGAAATCAGTCTGGGTTGGATACCAAAATAATATAAAACATCATATTATTTAACATCTATAGAAACAGAAAATATATCAGAATAGAAGAAAGAAAAAAACCTCAATCTTAATATATTGCAATTAACTCAGTCCAGATTTACAGTAGTGCCAGTTATCAGTTTCCTGAAACACTCTGTGGGGCCAACAGTGAGTTCTAATATTTTTGTATGAAACCTTATAAGTGCAGTTTATGTTGTTTTACTTGCACAACATAAACTGCATTAAATAAGTTTTAAAAAAAAAGAGGAATGTTGTGCTGGCAAACAAAAAAATTGATGCTTTGGGAGCCATGACCTGATTATCGAGTGATCACCATCACTGTGTAGCCTCTCCTCTTCATGCAGCTCAGCACTTGTTACTAACATGTTGTTTAAAAAAAAAGGTACACTGAGCAAATATGATAGAAAATGATACATTTTCCTGATTGGTCACTGGGTCAGGTTTTTAAATATTTCCTGAATGACCCTCACATCACCTTAAGAACAGCTCAAAGGATAGATTCACATTTTTTACAGTGTGTTATTGAAAAATCACATATCAAAGAAAACTTTTCTTGATCTTTTTCTACCCAAAGTTGTCAGGAACAAAAATCATTAAATTTATGCACAAATTAAATAAAGCTCATAATACACAGGAAAACGTAGTATATTACAAAGTTAAGCTTTTATATTGCATGACTTTCAGCAGGTGACAGGAAGGATAAATGTAGCACAGCAAATACATTTTTTTTTATTATTATTATTGTTATTCTTCCGTCTGAACTTTCAAATATTGGAAATGTTGGTAGTCATTGAGAAATCTAAGAGTTGAGGGAAGAATTAACAACCCATGGTGGAGAGACGTGGAAACTGCGGTCTTAGTAATGCTAGCTGCTCTAACTGCTGTTACTGGAAGCTAAAGACTTTAAAGTCGCTGCTCTGTAATATGTTTTTTTTTTGTTTCTAGTTATTAATAAATTGTTTTTCCATAGCTACTGGTTTCTGTGACATGCCCTGACAAGTCCTTTGTTTCTAAAGTAAATATTGATGTGCTTAAATCTTGTAATTCCTGAAGAGGAATCAAATTAAGCTAATGTTAATGTTAGCAGATCAAAGCTTTACAAAAAACAAAATGGGACGTTGACCTCAAAATATTTCTTGTAGCTTCTGAAATTCACGTAATTTGTTTTAGTAGTATTTAGTAGTATTGAAAAATGGGAACTTATCCTTTGAGATGTTAAGTTAATACTAAAGCTAAAATTATGTAGCTAATGTGTTGCTCAGTTCACCTACAACAATATCACTTTATGGCTACAGAGAAATATCAGTGTAAACTTCCAAACCTTCTCCGTTATAGACAGATGAAGTGTTTTTGGAAGCCCAGATCCAGAACATCACCACCTCTCCGATGTTCATGGAGAAAGTGTCTCTAGAACCTTCCATGATGTACAACGTTACAGAGCTCAACTCTGTCGCGTCCGGGGACGAAGGGTAAAAACACCCACTCTTTTTCTCCTGAGTATATATAAAAAAAAAATTAAAAAAAAACAGCGGCAGTATCTTAAAATGCTCGCTAATGGTTTATCGTCCGGCAGAGAGTCCACGTTTGGCAAAATGTCCTACCTGCAGCCGATGGACACGCGGCAGTACCTGTACTGCCTGAAACCGAAGCCGGAGTACGCGGAGAAGGCCGGTGTCATCAAGGGTGTGACCGTGATAGGGAAGCTGGACATCGTGTGGAAGACTAACCTGGGGGAGAGAGGGAGGCTGCAGACCAGTCAGCTCCAGAGAATGGTACCAGACTATTCCCCTTTAAGGTTCCCATCTCGCCCATATACGGATCATTGTGCTCCGTTATTCCATTCTGTTTTACTCCTGTTTGTGTGTCCTCCAGGCTCCGGGATACGGAGACATCAGGCTGTCTTTGGAGGTGATCCCTGACACCGTAAACCTTGAAGAACCCTTTGACATCGTCTGTAAAATCACCAACTGCAGGTGGATAAGATCTTCCATGACCCTCATAATAACTTAACTAATAACTAATGTAGTGAAAGAATTTTTGTCCCTCAAGTGATTTTTTTAATATATATATATATATATATATTTTTTTTTTTAAAGTCAAACCAAGTTAACGCGCAGAAAATACGAAATTCCAGTTTAAAAGGATGATTTGATGTTTAAAAGTCACTCCATCATATTTAGACATTTTTGTATATTAAAGGCCAAAATGAAAATAATTCAAAGAAATAACAAAATTACAAAATAAAATCAGGCAAAAGAAACAATTTTCCAAATCTTTTGTCAGTATACCAGTGGAACTTGTGAAACATTAACAAAAACTGCAGGTGAGTATGTATGTCTGGTGTTTGTTATGATACAACAAGCTTGTTCATTGAAGTTCCTCACAGTAGGTAGAAGATCCAGAAATTTTAAGAAAGAATAGTGATACTTAATAAAATGATTCAAGTAAAAGTTAAAAGCACAGCGCAGTAAAACTACTCCTAACAGTATTTATTTACAAAAAAAATTGCTAAATGTAATTAAGTAAATGTAACTAGTTACTACCCAACTTTGATTTTTTTAATTAATTTATTTATTTATTTATTTTTGCTTTTCTGTCACACTTAAGTCCATTCTCAACAAAGAAATTCCTGAGTGGACAAATACCTTTTCTCAACCTGTTACGACCCAAAAGTCTTAGCTGACATCCGCCCTTGTTGTAGTGAAAGAACCATGGACTTGGTGATGGAGATGTGCAACATGAGGTCAATCCACTGGTGTGGAGTATCAGGACGACAGTTGGGGAAGCTCACCCCCGGCGCCTCCCTCTCGCTGCTGCTCACCGTCTTCTCCTCCGAGCAGGGACTGCAGGTACGATGCAAACTTCCTGAAGCAACATTTTAATCCTGATTGTTTTTTGGGTTTTTTTTTTTTAAAGTCATCTTATGTTTTCTTTCATTTTGTTTCAGAGTATTTCTGGACTGAGACTCACTGACACGTTTCTAAAGAGGACATACGAGTATGACGACATTGCGCAAGTGTGCGTGGTCTGTCCGTTTATGAGCAACGAGTGCTAGATGTTTCACTAGCCTTTTTTTTTATTGCATTTATGGATATGAATGGACCAGCTATTGAATTCTGCACTAATATTTCACTTTTTTTCAACTTAACGGGATGATTCTGTATTTTAAGAATAATTGTGAATAATATAAATTGTTTCCTTTCACAATAATCATGTAAATGTGTGTAAGTTAATAAATTCTCAGTAAACTTTGAATCCTCCACCGATGCTAACATTTACAATGTTATTATAC
>NW_015114229.1:8200-13965 GCF_001443285.1 Poecilia latipinna | reverse complement strand
ATAAATTGTTTCCTTTCACAATAATCATGTAAATGTGTGTAAGTTAATAAATTCTCAGTAAACTTTGAATCCTCCACCGATGCTAACATTTACAATGTTATTATACCGTTCTCTTATTCAAAATAAGTGAACGGTTTCAGCATTTCTGAAAGTTATTTAATATTATACAATAAGTTACAGTGTGGTCACAATATATTGCAAGAGCTGCCATATTCTGTGACCATTTATATTTCCATAGTTGTCACAATATTAGTGGTAGCAAGATGTTAATTGTTCTTTGTTTGGGTTTTTTTTTTTATTTTTCCTCGTGCCCTAAGCCAAGGCCTGGCAAAGTATGGTTTAAAGCTGCAACAGCTCCTCCTACGGTCACGGAATATGGTGTAACACCTACAGCTCCACCTAGAGCTCCACTCTACTCTTACCGTTCTGCTGTAGCATTTCCAGCATAGACATAATATAAGAATAGACGCCTCATGGACCGCTCTCGCCAATAGACCTTTTTCACAGTGACGTCAGACAATGGCCGCCATAACTCAAAGCGGTGTATCTTTACTTCTGGTGTGATTTTGCTTCGGGAAACCCAGGAGTGAAAGTAAGTGGGTACGGCAGGGTACTGCGTACCCCCAAACGATTTAGCGGGGGTACGCAGTACCTGCAAGAGAGGGGAGCGGCTGTCTGCTGTAAAAAATCAACGGGTTCACCGTGCAGCCATGAGTTCACCCACTAATCAGCCGTGACTGATTAGTTTTTCAAGAACAATCTAAAACACGACTTAATCAGTTAATAAATAACTTTTTTCCCATTTCATATTGTTCCTGAACTGTTCGTGCTTTGCTAGAGCAGCGGTGCGATATGTCGATCGCGGAAGGTTTTGAGTCGATCTCGGCATTAGGTGACAAACTGAACGCCGCCAGGAGGCTGAGACCAGCAGGTCCTCCTCTGACTCCTTATCAAAACGTTCATAACTTTATTAAAGAACAACAAAAAAATCAACAAAACGTGCTCAAATTAATGACCCAACAACAATAATAATCTCAGTGATTATTGTTTCAACAAGGTGTTGCACAATTCTGTGCATTTCGGTTCCATTACTGTGGAGTTAGATTTGTTTCACAATTATTCAAAAAAAAAAAAAAAAAAAATGTCAAAACGAAGATCACAACGAAAAAAACATTTTTTTAACTTTTTTTTTTGGTTGAGTCTATTTTTTTTCCCTTAAGCCCCGCCCAGAATGTTCATGTAAGCTTTCCCAAAGCAAATAAAGTTGTATAAGCAAGAAAACGAGTTCAACCAAAGAAAATAGACTCAGCCAAAAAAAGAGACTCAAACCAAAAAACAAGTTTAAAAAAAATGTTGTGATCCAAGTCCTTTTCCTGCATTTAAAAGACATTTCTAAATCATTATGATGAAGTGGTATGGCATTGAATAAGCTGCTGTGTTGTTGTGTATTTGAATTATGTCTGTAATTCCCTGGTGAAAAATTAGTGTACTAAGCATGTTTAATTTTAACATACTTAAGCATACTTTTAGTAGAACTAATCATGAGTATATTTCAAGTATACTTAGAATTAGTATACTTAAAGTGTGACTTTTTTGAAATACTAATTTGGTGCTTAGTGTACTTAAATAGTATAAGTAGTACTTAAGCACTACTTAAAGTGTACTAAGTATACTTCAACATACTTTTTTTGGACAAACTTAAGTAGTACTTGGTGTACTTTAAGTGTACTTATTTTTATGTACCAAAAATGTGCTTGATTAGTATATTTAGAGTGCACTATTTTAGTGATTGAATTCAATTTAACATATACTTAGAATGTATTTTAAGTATATGTAGATATTTCATATATTAGTAGTGTGGTTACAGTATGCTGTAATTACACTTTTAGTTTATTATAATTGCTAATGAAGTACACTTTTTAGTTACTTACTGTCTTTTATTGTTCTTCTTTGCCACTTTGTACATTACATGCGTCATTCACACATCAGGCTACCAGAACACACCATTTGCTTAGACTGCAAACATATGTTGAAGATAAAAACATTGATGAACAAGTTATAACAACAACCTCACAATGTCAAAGACATACGGAGCTTAATTAAAACAGGTGAAGTTTATTAAGTCGCAACAAACAGAGCCTCCATGCAGTTATGATATCAATGATTGTTATAGGTATAGCTATTTTGAGCATATATTTTAAACATATTTAAAATATATTTTAAATGTACACTTGAGCAAGTGTATATTTGCACTTCCCCGAATATATATTTTGTTCACTTAATAGATTTCTTTAAAGTTATAATGTCAAAATTGGTACAAGCATGTTTTTAGAATACTTCGTATATATTTATAGGTAGTACACTTAATACTTAGTATACTTAAAATATATTTACACAAATGTAAGTATATTTGAANTAAATCATTATGATGAAGTGGTATGGCATTGAATAAGCTGCTGTGTTGTTTTGTATTTGAAGTATGTCTGTAATTCCCTGGTGAAACATTAGTGTACTAAGCATGTTCAATTTTAACATACTTAAGCATACTTTTAGTAGAACTAATCATGAGTATATTTCAAGTATACTTAGAATTAGTATACTTAAAGTGTGACTTTTTTGAAATACTAATTTGGTGCTTAGTGTACTTAAATAGTATAAGTAGTACTTAAGCACTACTTAAAGTGTACTAAGTATACTTCAACATACTTTTTTTGGACAAACTTAAGTAGTACTTGGTGTACTTTAAGTGTACTTATTTTTATGTACCAAAAATGTGCTTGATTAGTATATTTAGAGTGCACTATTTTAGTGATTGAATTAGATTTAACATATACTTAGAATGTATTTTAAGTATATGTATACATATTTAATATATTAGTGTGATTACAGTATGCTGTAATTACACTTAGTTTATTATAATTGCTAATGAAGTACACTTTTTAGATACTTACTGTCTTTTATTATTATTCTTTGCCACTTTGTACATTACATGCTTCATACACACATCAGGCTACCAGAACACAGAAGGATCCATTACAACACACTTTACAGGTGAAACTAATTACATTGTACTTTCAGTATAATACCATTTTGGTAACACTTTATTTGATGGGGTGTGCATAAGACTGACATGATACTGTCATAAACATAAAACCTTTCATCCAACGTTTAAAGCAAATTCTCATTAAAATTGTCATTATTTACTGAATGACACTTAATGACACTGTTGGTATGTTCCTAACAGGTGTTGTCATGTTTATGACAGTCAGTCTTATACACACCCCCCGTCAAATAAAGTCTTACCCACATTTTTTCAAGAGCCAATATGCTAAAACAAAATTGTACAAATTGTCAATACATTCAAAGTTTACAGACAACATGCTTATGAAAATTAGCACAATAAAACAATAGGTACACTTTAGAGGAAATGTGAAAACTGTTTCACCATTTGCTTAGACTGCAAACATATGTTGAAGATAAAAACATTGATGAACAAGTTATAACAACAACCAACAGCAAAGACATACGGAGCTTAATTAAAACAGGTGAAGTTTATGAAGAAAAGTTTATTAAGTCGCAACAAACAGAGCCTTCATGCAGTTATAACATCAATGATTGTTGTAGTTATAGCTATTTTGAGCATATATTTTAAATTATACACAAAATATCTTTAAAAGATATTTTAAACATATTTAAAATATATTTTAAATGTACACTTGAGCAAGTGTATATTTGCACTTCCCCAAATATATATTTTGTTCACTTAATAGATTTCTTTAAAGTTATAATGTCAAAATTGGTACAAGCATGTTTTTAGAATACTTTGTATATATTTATAGGTAGTACACTTAATACTTAGTATACTTAAAATATATTTACACAAATGTAAGTATATTTGAAATATACTAAAGTACTTCTTTTCACTAGGGTTGATTTATGAGCTGAATGGCTCATTTTCTTGTGTAAATGGTTTATACTTGTTCCTACTCCTTTTCAGTCATAATTATTTTAGTTACATTAACTATTCACATGTACAACTGAGTGAGTAAAATGAAAAATAAAATGAAAACGCGTATCATTACATAACAAAACATTCATGCCTGTAGTCAAATTAACCCTTTTTGTTTGCAGAAGGCTTTAACTGTGCCAAAAAATTTAAAATATGAAATGGAAGCAAATACTGTATTCAAACAACCCAACTTAGAGCTAAGCTTATGAGCTGATCTAATCGATCATTAAAAATTGGCAAAAACAAAAAATACATAAAATATAAAACACTCTGTGCCAAATTTAGAATTTTTGGAAAAAAAATGAATCCAGGATTAGTGATGTTTTGATGCATATTTTATCGATTCCATTACATTTTTGTTTTTCAAACTGTGATTGAAAACGGAAAAAAACTGTAAATAATAGGAAATACTCTAAATGTAAACCAAAAATAAAATTAAACAGTTTCTTTAAGCAGACCCAATCAATCAAGAAAAACTGAAATCCAGACTTTACTTTCCACACTCCATGAACATCAGATCTCTGTATTTTGAAAGATTAATTTTAGTGGTGAATGGGTTTTGTATTTTTATACACTTATAAAAGATGAGAAAACAATTTAAAAGTAAATAAATCTTTAGCTGTAGGATCAAAATCTCAAACCAATAATCCCAACTTTAATAATCAGTCTTTAAAGGCGAAAGGATTGTCTTTTCATATAAATCCTGTTTGATTAGACGGTAAAAAAGGGGTAAAAATCTAAAAATAAAACACTGTTTGCGCAGAATGTGGCAAAAAAAAAAGGTTTATTGGGGGGTCATTTTGTTTCCATAGCAACTACTACATGCCAGCTGTACACAAGTTACCAATCATAAAGCTTTTTTTTGTCATTATTACAAATGTACCTGTGTTCACTTTGCTAAAACAGCTCTCCAGCTTAGTTTGGTGTGAAACAAATTATGAACGTGAGGGAAAGCACCTCACGACCACTGTTAAGTAAAAGAGAGGATCTGTGATGCTGTGGGTCCGTTTCTCTTCCTAATCGGCCTCAAGAATTTGGATAAAATGCAAATAAAATGCACCATGTTCTGGTTTTTCTTTGAACCAAAACATTTCGAGCAACTTGGTCCCTGCCAGGAACTGAACGCAACTCTTTTAGATCCAAAACATGCGGCTAAATGTTGGATTTCTCACTGTGAAAAGTGCTGCAGAAAAGAAGTAGATCTGTTTCATGGACAATAAATCTGTAAAAAAAAACAATAATAAAAAAAATCATTACTTACTTGGTGTTCCAAGCAACAGAACAACAAGAAGGAAACTTTTTGAGCTGAACAAAAAACTTCAGACTCTCTCCTTCCTGTAATTAAACTTGCTTGTAATTTTCATAGAAAGACCGATGTGCAGATAAGATAAGCAGTTTTATTGTGGTGACATGAACAAGACAGTACATTGTAGTTACCAGTATTTTTTTTATCGTTCTTTCAAAAGAACAGTAAACTACTGGCAGCTATAGACGCCAGAAGTTTACCGTTCTTCCACTGTATCCATACCGTACTTGCATTGACGGTAATCTACTGTCAGGATTAATTACGGTACAGTTACTGTGCATTTACATTAAACTTCTGGCGTCTATAGCTGCCAGTATTTGACTGTAAATTTACAGGATTATTTCATAGTGTGGTCGTATTCATCATAAAGGATGTTTGGTAACACTTTATTTGAAGGGGGGGTGAATAAGATTGTCATGACACTGTCATAAACATGTCATAAACACCTGT
>NW_015114229.1:0-3991 GCF_001443285.1 Poecilia latipinna | reverse complement strand
AACAAAACATAATTTATTATAAAGCTGGTAAAAAAAAAATGAATTATTTAAGTTTTTTTCTCTCTCTTTTTTTTACAAGCAGACAGCACATAAGCTCAACAACACAAAGTATTCATCTATGAATCGATTTCTTCCTGTAATGGAAATGATTTCTGACTAAATTCATAATTTTCATATGGATTGTTCTCTTTTTTTCCCTTTTCTACACGGTTTTAATGTTAAATTGCTCCCTGGACCTTCTGAGCCGAGTGTTGTGCCGTCTTCCACTGAAACAGTGAAGGGAAAAGGGCGAACAAACGGCGAATTCAACTCATTTTTCTTAAACACTTTTGGGACAATTTACAGTGACCAACTGACCTGACCGACATGTTTTGGGAGATGTGGGGGAAACCGGAGCACCCGGAGAAAACCCACGCAGACACGGGGAGAACATGCAAACTCCACACAGACCGCCTCTGTGAAGGCGCAGCGCTAACCGCTGCGCCACCGTGCTGCCCATGTTTTTTCCAGTTTGTCAGTGGGGGTGAGGGGGAGAGGAAACATTTTAAATTTCCTCTTGACGGAGGGTCGCAGGGCGCCCATCAACAACCTCCATGCGTTTGATTTTTCGCTTTTTTTATCCGAACTCCTTCACTATGTCTATGATTTTCACTATGATTTTCTTCACCCCTTTGTGTCTTTTTTAGACTTTTTGAACCCTAGCGTATTGCGTATTTTTTTCCAAATGGAAGTCTTTGTTTTATTCTTTTTGCCGTCCTCTATAGTTTTGCTTACTGCGTTTCCTAAATCTTCTGGGACGGTTTTATCTGGGGTCTCCGTCTCATCTTTGGGTTCTGGGTCTGTTGAACAACCCGGTAAAGGGTCTCCAACCTCTTTACTCGAAATTTCCTCCTCCTCCTGGAAAACTTTGATCTGTTTCTCATGATCTCTCAGAGTATCTTTTGTTTTTTCTAGTTGCTCTTTTACGTAGCTTAATTCCATCTGGTATCTTTTAGCCTCATCTTTTAGCGCAGTCATGTCTGTTTCATATTGATGATTTAACTCCTGGTACAAAACTTTAATTTTCTCCGACTCGGCCTGGGCTCGACTTTCCCTCTCCTGCAGGAATTTGATTTCTTTTATTTTACTTTCTTGGAGAACGGTATTTGTTGCTATCAGTTTATCCTGAATCACCTTATCTTTCTCTGATTTCTCCTGATAAGCTTTCCTTTCTTGAAACATTTGCTGCTGGAGTTTTTTGATTTCCTCCAGAGCAGACTGCTGTTTTTCCTCCATAAGTTTTTGCTCTTTTTCTCTCTTTAAAAGCGCAGTTTCCCCCTGCTTTGCCTTCTGTTGATAGATTTCGGCCTGCTGCTGTAATTCTATGATATCTATTTCATATCTACTATTAAGCTCATCATAAAAACAGTGTACCTGATCTAATTCGTTAAGGATGTACTTCTCCCTCTTTTTTAGAATTATAATTTCTCCTGCCATTTTCTTGTAGCCCTCTTCCTTCTCAGCTCTAAGGTTGTTTATGAGATGCTGAATTTCCTTCTCTCTCTCTAATCTGGCGTCTTTTTCTTGTTTCACCTGCTCCCTATATAGTTCAGCATCTCGACTTAAACTAGTGGTGTCGCTTTCATATTTTGCTATAAATTCATGGAATGAGTGCTTCATTTGGTCAAATTTGTGTTGCCAACGTCTTTTCTCACGTTGCAGAAATTTAATTTCTTTGTTTGTATCATCAATAATCACCTTGTTCTCCCCTGATTTTTTAAGATAAACGTTTCTGTCTTGACTGATCTGTTGTTGCAGCTTTTCAACCTCTTGTTGTAGTTCACGGTGTTTTCTATCCTGGCAACACGTCTCTTTCTTCTCTCTCATTTTTTGTTGGTATGTTTCTACCTGTTGTTGTAAGACCATTGTATCCATTTCATATTTATTCATTAGCTGATTTCCCTTCTCTTTCTCCCTTTCTAGTTCTCGTTTGGTCTCTTCCAGCTCGGCCTCCAGGTGAACCATTTTCTTCTTGTCTTCAACCCTGCTGGCGATCTCCTCTTCCAGAAGGGAGCTCAATCTGTGGATTTCCTCCAGTAAGGCGTCGTGTGCAGCAGCGAACATGCCTTCTGGGTTTTCCTGGAATCCCATTGCTGTGGAGTGATGGGGCCCCATCTCTCCACTGTGGCGTCTTTGTGCATAATCAGACATTTTCTCTGAAATCGTTGACAGTAAACTTTGTGAAAGGTTGATCCAAAAGAGCTTTGCACACGTCTGAACTAATCAGTGATATTGCAAGCAATGAAAAATATGCAGAATTGTGTTGCATACAATTCTGAAGTTGATGACATCACAGACTGCATCGCCAGTGACATCACAGAATCTTCCTTTGCTGGTGGTGTGACATCATTCCACCACCACATGTCTTACTCTTTATTCTTATTTACATTCAAAATAGTCCCTTTGTATTTATGGTTGTGTTTCAACGTTCATGTTCTTGATCAAACGTCGTCTCATCTTCATTTCTTTAAAGTTTATAAAACGTTTTAGAAACCTGCACATGAAAAAGTCTTTAGGAAAAAAAATAAGGCTTTTAGTGTTGGTGAGGGAAAACACCAGAAAACTTATTGAGAATCCATATTTATAAAACTAATTCCAACATCTGTGTTTATAAAATAATCTATAGTTGGTGATTTGAACTTTAGGTATTTGATGGTTTTATTGGTAACTTCAGTGATGTTTTCACTGAACCACCTGCAGCCTTCAGTCCGACTGAAGGAGGTTTTTGTACGACTATAAATCACTGTGTGATCACGTTGTCATCATTTACTAAATACACTCCCATACAGTAATAATCATCATCAGCCTGAACTCCACTGATTGTCAGAGTGAACTGAGGCTCTGATCCACTGCTGCTGAAATGACTGGGAGTATCAGAGGTGATTTTATAAAATAACAGTTTAGGAGGCTGTCCAGGTTTCTGCAGGTACTGGAGGCTGATAAAAACTTTACCCCCCCGTCACCAAAAAAACAAAACAAAGGGTTGATAAAGTGAACAGCCCTTATTTGGTGTGTATATCAACATCAATTGTTTAGATTTGAGCTTTATATCTTTTTATAATTCCATGTTCATGAGGAGTCATTTCCTCATGAAAACATGTTTGCCATGAGTTCAGTTAGAAAATACCAGGCCGTGCCAGTAGGTGGCCCTTTACAAATGAAACTGAATTATAACCACCAAATAAAGTGGAAAAACATTGAACAAATCAGGACATGAAATAAAGGTAAACGTAAGTATTTCTATGGATGTTTTGAAGGTGCCTGGAGCCGTTTGTTCTGTGTTGTCTGGATTTCAATCCACAAATATGTTGCATTTTAATAATGAAATGTAAACCTTCATTGTTTGGCAAGAGCACCTCTTCTTTTTTCAAATGTATGTCCCCAAACAGAGAGAACCCTTATAACATGTTAAACAATCTTACGTCCATCTTTCAATACACAAACTGACTGTAAAAGTTACAAATAAACTGTTTTTGGCAATTTATGAAATAGATATTCAACCATTTATGTAAGTTACAGTTCCTGCAAGCTAGCAGAAACAAAGCTGTAAATGTGAACACTTTTCATACAGGCAAACAAATAGTTTTAAGACAATTTATGCTATGTTAGTTTTTCTCAGTCACTTTTGGTGCTTTTCTCAAGTCATTGTTGGCATTTACAAAACAGTAAACACATTTCTCAAAACAATTTGTAGAAACAGCAAAAATAGCATTTGTTTGCTTGAAAAATCCTTAGTTCAGCTCTCAAAATTCTGTCAGTTAACTTATTATATCAAAATAATAAGTTATAATTTCTCTATGTACAGATAAGATGGTCAAATTGATATGTCATAGGAAGAGACTACAAAATTCACATTTATGCTTTTGCTGTAATTTATTGATGGACCATGCCGGTGATTCAGAAAGGAAAAGACAGAAATGCAGAAAACAAAAAAAAAAAAATAGAAAAGGAA
>NW_015114228.1:150110-152371 GCF_001443285.1 Poecilia latipinna | reverse complement strand
ATGTTTCTGGCTGACATTGATTCAATGTTGTTTCAATCATTCTGTGCTATCTGGGTTATTTTTTGATTTAACCATACTTAAATGGACTAAATTAAGTAGTCCAATTGCTGTTATAACAGTAATTAAATTCAATATTATTGTGAAAATTCATTGAGATCTAAATAATTGCTGTGTTTAATTTTCAGAATAATATTGAATTTAGTTACTGTTATAACAGCAAATAAAGAAACTAGCTAACCTTTAGCATTTGTTTAGAAGCAAAGGGATTATAAAGTTTCCATTTAAAATATACATTAAGCTGGTTGTACACACAAGTGATTATAACTAAAATACACAGAACTAGGTATAAGATTTTATTTTGGGCAAGATTGTTAGCGCCAACTTTTAAAATCTTTTAGTAAAAGCTTTTACGAAAAACAGGAAAATAATTGTGCTGACAGGATATTTTATGGAAACATTTCGGATACTCTTCTAGTTTCAGAATAAATATTTATTTTTAGTTTTTTTTAAAGGGCAGAACAAATGAAGAAGTTAACATTTATAAATGAGAAACAGAAACTCAGTTTTTGTTTCTGTTTTGATCATTTCTTTATTGTTTAGATCTAGTAATTTTAGTTTATTCTTTGTGTTCATTTATACTTTGAACTTGTTTCCAAAGATGAGTGTTTTTCTGTTTTCTGTTTATGTCAGCTTCAGGTTTTTCCCCTAAATTTCTTTCTGCTGTGTTTATATTTTGTTTCCTGCCAGCTAATCACCTCACCAGTATTTAAATTCTCCTTTATTCAGTTAGTTTATTGCCAGATCTTCCCATTAGCAGGAAGCTATTTGGAGTGCTTTTGAAAACGATCCAGATTTCCTCCAAGATGACTGTTTAAGTCGAGCAGATGAACTCAAGGCATTTGATTTTCAAGAAGACATCATCAAAATAAAAACAAATTGGATGTATTGTCAAGTCAAAAACAATTAGTAAACAAATTAAATTGCTTTCAGAATTATTCAGGTAATGAATATGTACATTTTAAACTCACTGAAATGATTAATACGATTTTTGAAGTAGTCATCAATTAATTTAGAAACTGATTAATTAACTAGACTTGAAATAGTGGCAGTTTTCTGAAAACTCAAAACAGTCACTGCAGTAATTAAGCTAAAATGTACAAAATATACACACAATTTTGCATTTAAGATACAGCTATCCCTGTAAAAACAGCTCTGCCTGTAAATATGAAATACCCCAAACTTCTCAAATGGACTAGTTTTACCTTCACCCAGTTAAAATCCACTAAAATTCAGTAAAGGAATGCTATGCTATTGAATTTTTGTCAATAAAATATTAATTTTTATGTTTACAGAATGTTCTGAATTATGTGTTTATATTCCTCTTTTAATGTATTTCTCATATAATATAAAAATGTATAAGTAGTGAGAATGTGCCCATTTTTTTATCGAGTTAATTGATTAATCCTCAGCATGATTGATAGAATAATTGATTACTAAAATAAATGTTTATTATTTTATGTATAAAATACATAAATAAGCAAGTTTCTTTCTTTCATTTTCCTTTTCAAGATTCAGTCCCAATACTCAAGTCTTCAGTTTGAGTCTGAGAAAACTAAACGTATCGCTGGTGAGATCAGAATATTTAGTTTATTTCTCTTCAGGGCAGATCTGGGTAGCTCTGAGGTGTTTTTAAGAACTGGCTGATCTTCATACATTATGAAAGGCCTGACCCTCATATCATGAGCAGAAAACTGTTTTTGTATAATTAGTCTGCTTGAGTGTCAGTGCTTTAGCGCGGATCAAAGCAGGAGAATCCTCGCTGGGACCCGGCTCTAAAAACAGAGCCAGCGCTCTCTTGGATGTAGTCGAGTGGCTTTATGTCAAAGGAACGGTGAAAAAAAGACAAAAATAGTAGATAAAAAAGGAGAAGGTTCTCCTGGGAGCAATAGGAAGCTGAAATGTCAAAAACTACTGCAATGTTGAATAAAATAAAATATTTTCCAAATAAAAAAGATCATTACATGTTACATGTTAAATTGTTGCCTAATACTTCCATACCTGAATTACTGTGTGGAGATCTGAAATTTGTAACACACCAGTGTACAGCACTGGTGTGTTATCCAAATTATTACTGCATCAGATTATTTTCATGCAGCTAATGGAATATTTCTTATATTGCATACTTTAACATTTTATCATTAAATAGAGTAGAAATTTGTAGAAACAATAAATTAAAATTCTTATCACAAAAGCATTTATTA